>NC_140169.1:172945389-173193389 GCF_963971535.1 Notolepis coatsorum
AATAATAATTTTTTTTTATATAAATATCCTCAAACTAAATCCTCAATTTGAATAAAGTGTTTAATCTGATTAAATTAGTCTTTTTCTTTTTTATAAACTTTCCAGCCCCAGCCCCAGCCCAGGGAGAAGCCCCACCCCAACTAAATCAACTTTCTAATGAATATAACTCATCAGTTTCTTTTAATACCATAATATTAGTGTAGCCTAATCTTTATCTGCAACTGTGAAGAAAAACCCCATTGGTTTAAACAGAATGAATAGAAATGTTATTTTTATTTGAATGTTGATTTAGAATTCGAATGCCAACGTAACGAACAAAGGTTCAAACGTTCGAACGTTTGGGCTCAGCCCTACCCCCCTCCCGCACCGCACATTATCTTCTGAGAACCAAACACCTTGCGGCGTGTTACCCCTGATTTACATACAGGCCACTCTAGCCGCGCGCCGTACGTAATGTGATACCGTTTTGGCTTTTCTTCTTCTGCAGTCTGGATGTGTGCGGCTGCTGAGCTCTGCTGCACCGACGACGACGACTGCTTTGATGTCTAGTTACACCTTTGATGTCTACAGGGGTCAGGAAGAGTCCAAGAACAAAGATGACAATACTGTGTGTTCGCATCTTTATCCCCCTTTACACATATACACACACGCCTCGCACACGCACACACACACAGCTGATTGGTTTGGTTTAGGGTTCAACCCTTCACCTTCCTCTAATCTCCGGCAGAAGCCATGACTGAAAATGACACACACTGACACACACAATCGGCCAGATTCAGTCAGTGGTACAGGCCGTGAGCTACCTGGGCCAGAGGACAGAGTAACTGTTGCACTTGCTGACCACATGCATTCCCCTCATACACACACACACACACACACACACACACACACACACACACACACACACACACACACACACACACACACACACACACACACACACACACACACACACACACACACACACACACACACACACAGACACAGACACAGACACACACACACACGCACACGCACACGCACACACACACACACACACAGCCACAGGACCTGTCAGCCAGGATAGGCCAGCGCATCACTCTGCAGTCAGACCAATGTCCCAGTGGAACAAACACAGCTACCAAAAGTGCACAGACACACAGACCCACAGACACACAGGCACACAGACACACAGACACACAGGCACATACTGTAGACATGCAGACACACAGGCACACAGGCACATACTGTAGACACGCAGACACACAGACACACAGACACGCAGACACATACTGTAGACACGCAGACACACAGACACGCAGACACATACTGTAGACACACAGACACGCAGACACGCAGACACACAGACACGCAGACACACAGACACACAGACACACAGACACACAGACACATACTGTAGACACACAGACACACAGACACGCAGACACGCAGACACACAGACACACAGGCACATACTGTAGACACACAGACACGCAGACACACAGACACACAGGCACACAGGCACACAGGCACGCAGACACACAGGCACATACTGTATACACACAGACACACAGACACGCAGACACACAGACACACAGGCACACAGGCACACAGGCACGCAGACACACAGACACATACTGTATACACACAGACACGCAGACACATACTGTATACACACAGACACACAGACACACATGCCCACAGACACACAGACACACAGACACACAGACACACAGGCACACAGACACACAGACACACAGGCACACAGACACACAGACACACAGTCAGGCACACAGACACACAGGCACACAGACACACAGTCAGGCACACAGACACACAGTCAGGCCCACAGACACACAGACACACAGGCACACAGACACACAGGCACACAGACACACAGACATACAGGCACACAGACACACAGACACACAGACACACAGTCAGGCACACAGACACACAGACACACAGTCAGGCACACAGCTGAATCAGGATGTGATCATGTGGACACTGCTGCTTACATGACAGGACCTGGGGATGCGTTAAACACAACTCTACCCTTAATACACGTTACAGCAACATCCAGACAACATGATGCTAGAACAGGTAGAGATACATTAGAACTGTTGCTCCCTCGGCTGTCATCTCTCTCAACTCCGTACCACGATGACAGCCCCAAGGAAACTATAAAATAAGGAAGGGTCATTATTACGTCGTCACTGTGTAGCGCCTGAACGCACATTGGTGCCAAGTGAGGAAACGTTCAGCTCGGCCTACATCGAGTTGAATGGAATCAGCCGTCTCCTCGTTTAGGTCATTTAAAGAGGTTGCTGTTACCTCGGATGTCAGAATCATCAGCAATTCATTGCATTGTTAACTAGCTAACGTTTGATATATTGGTTGATGTATATTTTGAATTTTAATACAGGCTTCGGTAGAACTGGCACCAAAGTCTGACACCAAGAGACCAAGACATAGAACCGCTGGTATTCTGACATGATGACCCTTCCTTCTTTTATAGTTTCCTTAGACAGCCCCACCCCCATACTGTATATAACTTTGAACTACATTGCCTATACCCTAGGCTCTGGTACTCATACTGTACGAATTCTCTGTTGCCTATACTCAATTTATACCTGCCTACAGCTTTCACTGTCTACAGGATTGTTAAGCCACGTTAGGAAATTGGGCCACATATATTGGGGCACCGATCCTGTCTGGACATTTTGTCCAGAGTTTTGTGTCATTGGGTGCATCTGTGCATGTAGATTATGATACAACTTTATTTAAAAAGTTGCCTAGATTTCATTTCCTTGACAGTTTTCTGCAGAAAAACACACAAGAAATACAGTCAGTTTAGTGCGCGCTATGGATTCAAAACCGGGAGCGAGAACAGCATAACTCAGTGCTCCCCTGTCAAGTCAAGTCAAGTCAAGTCAAGAGTTTTATTTGTCACGGCATACAAGTATACAATGAAATGCGGGTGGTCTTGCCCGCAACGATGTGCAATACAGTGGTACAACATATAATAGAATCCAATAAAAAAACATCATTGTGCAATAACAGGTAACAGGTAACATGGTGTGACATCTCGGTATCTGTACATAGTTATTTACAGAGCATATAGGACATTGGTAGTGCAATACACTGTTACTGTTGCTATACTAATTTAAAGTGGCCTTTCCTTTTGGCAATAAGTGTGGGTGAGTGCGGCATGAGTGTGTGCCCGCTCTTGTTAAAGTGGCTGCTAGTGCACAGCGTGCGTGTCGTGTGTGTGCTCATGTGTGCTTGTGTGTGGATAGTTCAGTGTTCTGTGGCACTCAATGTTCATTGTTCAAGGCTCTGATGGCCTGGGGGAAGAAGCTGAGCCTAAGCCTCTCTGTCCTAGTAGCTGGGGTTCGCAGGCGTCTGCCTGACCTCAGCAGCTGGAACAGGCTGTTATTGGGGTGGTGGGGGTCTTTCATTATTCTGCAGGCTCTGGATTTGCACCTCTTGTTGTATAGAACCTGCAGGGGAGGTAGTGCAATACCCGTGGTACGCTCGGCTGAGCGCACCACTCTCTGTAGGGCCTTCTTGTCCTGTGCCGTGCTGTTTCCATACCAGGCAGTGATGTTCCCGGTCAAGATGCTCTCTACAGCTCCTGAGTAGAAGGACTGGAGTATCTTCCCCGATACTCTGAACTTCCTTAACTGTCTCAGGTGGTAGAGGCGCTGCTTCGCATTCTTTACTACTGTGTCTATGTGTGTTGACCATGTCAGATCCTCTGAGATGTGGACCCCCAGGTACTTAAAGCTGCTCACCCTGTCCACGGTAGCCCCGTTAATCCTCAGTGGTGTGTGTGTCTCCTGCTGTCCTCTCCTATAATCCACGATCAGCTCCTTGGTTTTACCAATGTTCAGGAGCAGGCTGTTGTCCTGGCACCAGCGTTCCAGTACCTCAACCTCCTCCCGGTAGGCCTTCTCGTCGTTGTCCGAGATCAGCCCCACCACCACCGTGTCGTCTGCAAACTTCACTATGGAGTTGGAGCTGAACTTGGCCACACAATAGTGTGTGTAGAGTGAGTACAGCAGGGGGCTCAGAACACAGCCCTGGGGGGACCCGATGCTCAGGGTGATGGTGTTGGAGGTCTGACCCCCCACCCTGACCGCCTGGGGTCTTTCACTCAGAAAGTCCAGTACCCAGGCGCTCAGGGCGGAGCTCAGACCCAGCTCGATCAGCTTGTCCACCAGTCTGGTGGGGACTATGGTGTTGAACGCTGAGCTGTAGTCAATGAACAACAGTCTCACATAGACCCCCTTCTGACGGTCAAGGTGAGAGAGGGTGCTGTGCAGTACCTGGGAGACCGCGTCGTCAGTGGACCTGTTTGTCCTGTATGCAAATTGCATAGGGTCCATATCACTGGGGAGGGAGGCACAAATGTGGTTCTTGACCAGCCTCTCGAAACATTTCATGACCACAGAGGTGAGTGCCACCGGTCTGTAGTCATTTGGACATGTTGGGGAGGGTTTCTTCGGTACAGGGATGATGGTAGACATCTTGAAGCAGGCAGGGACCACTGACTCCGCCAGGGATTGATTAAATATGGCGGTGAACACTGGGGCTAGCTGGTTGGCACAGGACTTAAGTATGCGTCCTGTTATACCATCTGGGCCAGCAGCCTTCCTGGTGTTCACCTGCATAAATGCTCTTCTGTTCCGACAACAAGAGAGCACCCCCGCCCCCCCGCGGTTGCCCCCCCCCTCCACAACAGCGGGCGCGCCAGTGACGTCACTAGCCGGAGAGCTAGCAGCGCCACTGTCTACACCAAACCGAGCGTAGAAAGAGTTGAGCTTGTCCGTGAGGGAGGCGTCGTCGCTCCCCATTGAGGGGGCGCTGACTTTGTAGTCAGTTATTGTGTTCAGTCCCCGCCATAAGCCTCTTGTGTCGTTTTGTGCCATTTGTGTCTCCAGTTTGTCAGCATAATGTCCTCTTAGCAAGTTTAACAGCCTTGCGTAGAGTATAGACTGAAGCCTTATACTCCTCCATGTTTCCTGACTCTCTGCCCAGGTTGTAAGCGGTGGTGCGAGAGTTCAGAGCTGCTCTAATAGTACTGTCCACCCACGGTTTCTGGTTTGGGAAAACCTGCACCTTTTTCGTGGGGACAATACTATCAGCTATTGTTGTTATATAGCTCACCACTGTGTCTGCGAGCTCGCTGACGTCACTGGCGCTGCCTTGGAACATATCCCAATCCGTGTCTGCTAACACATCCTGGAGCGTGGCCTCTGATTCGTCAGTCCACTTCTTTGTCTCACGTGACACGACGGCGTCACGTGATCTTTGCTTGTAGGCGGGGAATAACAAGATGGAGTCGTGATCGCTCGAGCTTGAAGACCCCGTTAATGGCGGAGCTGCTACCGCCTTGTAGCCGGCTCTGAACGGGGAATAACAGTGGTCTAGCGTGTTCCTCCCTCTGGTGGAGCAGGCGATGTGCTGAAAAAAGGACGGCATCACTTTCTTCAGGTTCGCCTGGTTGAAATCGCCAGCCACGATCATCGCCGCGTCCGGGTGTTTGATATGGTGTCTGTTGAGGTGATCGTGTAGTTCCCCCAGCGCTTTGCCAGTATTCGCCTGTGGGGGTATATATACGGCGGTCATGATGACCGCGGTAAACTCCCGGGGGAGGTGGAACGGACGGCACAGGATTGAAAGATGTTCCATGTCCGGGGAGCACGAGCTTGAGAGAACATGCACTTCTTTGGGGTTAACCCAGACATTGTTCGTGAAGAGGCAGACCCCACCTCCGACGCTCTTTCCAGAGGCTGCCGTTCGGTCCGCATGTAATACGGTAAAGGCGTCCGAGGGAGAGACGCTGTTGTCCGGAGTCGCTGACTTGAGCCATGTTTCCGTGAAACACATGATGTTGATGTCTCTCATCTCCCGTTGGAAGCGGACCCTCGCCCTTAAGTCATCCATCCTACCCTCCAGCGAACGTGCATTCGCCAGAAAGATGGATGGAATTGCTGGGCGGTAAGCAGCTCTTTTTAATCGCAGCCTGATACCTCCTCGTCTCCCTCTGTGCCTCTTCTTGCCGTGTCCTTTGTTCTTTTCTTTGTCGCCGTTCTCCCTTCTGATCTCGGTTGGCCATTCTAGGCATAAAGTGTCTCCAAACTCCTCTTTGAGCCTGGGGTTTAGGTCCATAAGTGTCTGGCGGTCGTATGACGTACCCGCCAGTGTTGCATTAATAAAAAAAGTAGAAAAAACAAACATAATAGCTAAAAGTGTGTACATCGTTGCGGAGCTAAAACCAGAGGCGTCTGACCGGGGTCGCGTCCTCACTATTGCCTGGGGTGTGTGTGTGGGCTGAGGATCAGCCAGGGGCGAGCAGATAAGCCTATAGGGGCTTAAAGAGACCAGCTCCAGTCGCAGACATACAGGGTTAAAGGAGGTCACACAACTGTCTCCGTTTCCCCAAAATAAACGTCCTTGCCCCCTTTCCACTACTTTTACTTGTGTCTGAGGGCACTGGGGCATGTAGAGGGGCAGGGTAGGGGGGGGGGGGCATGTAGAGGCACAGGGTAGGGGGGGTGGCATGTAGAGGAGCAGGGTAGGGGGGGGCATGTAGAGGAGCAGGGTAGGGGGGGGGGCAGTGTGACACAAGGTTTCATGTTACCTCACCTGCCACCATGTGACGCCGCGCCTGTCAGTGCATCTCAGGATCATATCGATAGGGCTCCCTAATTAGATTAGATTAAAATGTATTGTCATAATGTATTGTCATTATAGCAAATTTTTATAGCTATAGGGTGAATGTGTACTTTTTTTTTTAAATAAAGTGAACACATGAGACAGCACATTCTCGGCGTTTAGACTTATACGTCTCAGACTTAGAGAGCGGAGTAAATGATTTCCATCTAAACAAGCATTTTTAACACACCGCCCCAGGAAAATATTTCCATCTAGCTCTCCTGAAAAATCTCCTGAAGACCTTTCACTCCACTGGCGCGTGCCACCGTGCCTCTGTAAAGCACTTGAGTTGCGTTCTAGCAGTGTGTGCCTGTTAAGGCTGTTTCCCCGAAGCCTGTTTTTGGGATTCGAACTTCGTCAGGGTTTTTCGAAAACGAACGTTTGAACCTTCGTTTTTAACTAAAAAAATATTTAAATAAAAAAAAAAATCCTCAAACTAAATCCTTAATTTGAATAAAGTGATTAATCTGATAAATTCGTTTTTTTTTATTAAATCAACTTTCCAGACCCAGCCCAGGGAGAAGCCCCAGCCCAACTAAATCAACTTTCTTTAATGAATATAACTCATCAGTTTATTTTAATACTATAATATTAGTGTAGCCTAATCTTTATCTGCAACTGTGAAGAAAAACCCCATTGGTTTAAACAGAATTAATAGAAAAAAATTATTATATATATATTTTTTTTTATAAAAAATAAAAAATGTGAATGTTGATTTAGAATTCGAATGCCAACGTAACAAACGAAGGTTCAAACGTTCGAACGTTTGGGCTCAGCCCTAGTGCCTGTGTATTAAACTGTCAATGGGGGAAGATTAATTGAGCACACGTGAAGTAGCCTACTGTAAACTGTGTGAAGTAGGCGAAATGGGTGACGTGTAAAAATACTTATATATATATTCATATGAAAATGTTACATGGAGGGGTACGTGTTTAAATATGAAACACAATGGATCAATAATGTGCACAACTTCACTCCCCAAGAGACTGTTGTGATTATTTCAGCCAAGCAGCCTAACAATGGTGTTGAGAATCAGGGGTCAAAGGTCACAGTGCAGTAGTCTGTAGGATTCCAAACACAGGCTGAAATTCCATTGACCACAGGAACAACCAGCTGTTAGGTAACCAGTCTCTTTGTGTGTGTGTGTGTGTGTGTGTGTGTGTGTGTGTGTGTGTGTGTGTGTGTGTGTGTGTGTGTGTGTGTGTGTGTGTGTGTGTGTGTGTGTGTGTGTGTGTGCACGTGTTTGCGTGCGTGCGTGTGCGCATGTCCCCAGTGTGCAATGCGTTTAACACAACCAGGTGTAAATGGTGCCTCTGAAAAAATAACACAGTATAACAGATACTAAATTTTTTTTTTTATATATATATATAGCCTATATATATCAATATTTATTCAACAGTAGTAGGCCAGGTCTCCACCAAAGTAGGAACATTACCACCACTGCTACAGAAGACAGGAAATATTGGGGGGGGGGGGGGGGTTTGGTGGCTTTTGTTTTTGACTCAGGCTTTCAAAGTTTTCTTTGAGCAGGGCATGCTATAAATAACCTAATAAACACGCTAGACAGTAATCCGCCAAACTAAACTCCTATACAGGATCATTCAAAACTTCACAAATCTCTATCGCATTACAAAACATTGGTCCAAGCGAGCTAATGGTCTGGCTTGCCACGAGCTCACTTGTGGTCTACAGATAATGCAGAGCAGTCACAGAGGCCACACAGCTCAGAGTCATGTTCTTCAACTTATCCAGCGCTTTCAATACCATCCAGCCTTTGTGGCTAGCGGAGAAGCTCACGGTGATGCGGCTGGAGCCTGGCCTCACCAGCACACCACAGTACGTCAATAGCAACACTGGCGCCCCCCAAGGAACTGTGCTGTCACCCTTCCTGTTCACCCTCTACACCTCCGACTTCTGCCATAACTCGAGTGGGTGCCACCTACAGAAGTTCTCAGATGACTCCTCCTCCATTGCGGGTTATGTCACAGACGACAATGAGGATGAGGGGGCGACAGTGGCTCAGGAGGTAGAGCAGTCGCCCGGTAATCGGAAGGTTCCCGGTTCAATTCCTGTTCCTCCCGGGCAGCGTGTCCTTGAGCAAGACACCTCATCCCTAATTGCTCCCGATGAGCAGGTTTGCCTCCTTGCCAACCTTGCATGGTCGCCTCCACCGTTGGTGTTTGAATGTGTGAGTGAATGGGTAAATGTGAGGGGCAAAAATTGTAAAGCGCTTTGGATAAAAGCGCTATATAAATGCACCATTTACAATTTACAGCGCCCTGGTGGAGAGCTTTGTAGGGTGGAGTGACAGCAAACACCTCCAATTCAACATCAGCAAGACCAAGGAACTGGTGGTGGACTACCGGAGAGGCAAGAAGAGGGCCCCCCCAACTGCCATCACAATCCGAGGGGACATGGTGGAGTATTACTGATCAACAAATTAGACTGGTCGGACAATTAGACTGGTCGGGGGCTACATCAACTCAAGGTACACTAACAAACTGAACAAGCTGGTGAGGAAGGCTAGCTCCGTGGTGGGAGTTGGTCAGACTAGAAGTGGTGGCAGAGAGGAGGATGAGAAGGAAGTTGGCTGCTATCCTGGAGAACCCCTCCCACCCCCTTTATGAGGAGCTAGCCAAGATGAGGAGCACGTTCGGCCACTCATACACCCGCCCACCCCACCCCCGACACTCCACTAACCACCTCGGCTAGTCCTCCGTGCCAGCGACCATCATTTATTTATTGACTATATTTATTGTAACGTATAATATAACCAATAGGGCATACAGATCATCATATGTCCCTTTGTTTACACTGTTTATTATTCTCATATTTTTATATTTAGATACAAATTTTATTGCCTATTATGGCTTTCTACTATTACTCTGCCCATACCTTTACCTCCCCTTCCCCCTCCCCATGCTGCTATGATGACGGCCGACTTTCCCCAAGGGGATCAATAAAGAACCTATGTTTCTTTTTAGAAGGAATAGTCTAATGACATTTTTGGCCAATTTTGACAGCACTATCACACAAAGTACATTTCTGCTGCAAACACTCCTTTTCATTCATGATAGACTTACTGGACTTGAGCCCTTAAAGGAGCATGATGGGCTGCTGACAAATGTCCTCCATTAATAATGGAGCACATTGCTATACCGTATAATTTCATGACACAACATATTTCTACAGTGTACACTTTCTGCTTTGATTATGCAGCACATTTACGTCCTGTACAGATACTTTTCCTTCCATGACACGGCAGCACATCCATTGGTCCCCCTGGAGTGGACTGTGCTGACTGAGCAGAACCAATGGCCAGCTGACAACATGATACAGCTGATGAAGCCCCAATCCCATTCATTTATTTATTTATTTTTACCATATCAATTATTCAAAAATTTTTTTGAAGAGTTTGATTTTTCGCAACATGGAACATACACTTTGGATGAAACCTTCTTTTAACCCGTTGTAAATCAGAGCATACACTAAAAACTTCAATTAATCATTGAACACAACCGGCTTATATTTGAGACAGGCGTCTATATATGGGACCAGCTTTTGATTCCTTTCGTCCCAAGATTTTAACTCAGAAAAGATGGGAAATACTATCAAGTCAAGTCAAGACAAGTCAATTCAAGAGTTTTATTTGTCACGGCATACAAGTATACAATGAAATGCGGGTGGTCTTGCCCGCAACGATGTGCAATACAGTGGTACAACATATAATAGAATCCAATAAAAAACAACATTGTGCAATAAACAGGTAACAGGTAACATGGTGGGACATCTCGGTATCTGTACATAGTTATTTACAGAGCATATAGGACATGCTGGGTCCTTTGGTAGTGCAATACACTGTTACTGTTGTTATACTATTTTTAAAGTGACCTTTCCTTTTTGGCCAAGTGTGGGCATGTGCGGCATGAGTGTGTGCCTGCTCATGTTAAAGTGGCTGCTAGTGTGTGGGCGTGCACATCGTGCGTGTCGTGTGTGTGCTCATGTGTGCTTGTGTGTGAGAAGTTCAGTGCTCTGTGGCACTCAGTGTTCATTGTTCAAGGCTCTGATGGCCTGGGGGAAGAAGCTGAGCCGAAGCCTCTCTGTCCTAGTAGCTGGGGTTCGCAGGCGTCTGCCTGACCTCAGCAGCTGGAACAGGCTGTTATTGGGGTGGTGGGGGTCTTTCATTATTCTGCAGGCTCTGGATTTGCACCTCTTGTTGTATAGAACCTGCAGGGGAGGTAGTGCAATACCTGTGGTACGCCACTCTCTGTAGGGCCTTCTTGTACTGTGCCGTGCTGTTTCCATACCAGGCAGTGATGTTTCCAGTCAAGATGCTCTCTACAGCTCCGGAGTAGAAGGACTGGAGTATCTTCCCCGATACTCTGAACTTCCTTAACTGTCTCAGGTGGTAGAGGCGCTGATTCGCCTTTTTTACGACTGTGTCTATGTGTGTTGACCATGTCAGATCCTCTGAGATGTGGACCCCCAGGTACTTAAAGCTGCTCACCCTGTCCACGGTAGCCCCGTTTATCATCAGTGGTGTGTGTGTCTCCTGCTGTCCTCTCCTATAATCCACGATCAGCTCCTTGGTTTTACCAATGTTCAGGAGCAGGCTGTTGTCCTGGCACCAGCGTTCCAGTACCTCAACCTCCTCCCGGTAGGCCTTCTCGTCGTTGTCCGAGATCAGCCCCACCACCACCGTGTCGTCTGCAAACTTCACTATGGAGTTGGAGCTGAACTTGGCCACACAATAGTGTGTGTAGAGTGAGTACAGCAGGGGGCTCAGAACACAGCCCTGGGGGGACCCGATGCTCAGGGTGATGGTGTTGGAGGTCTGACCCCCCACCCTGACCGCCTGGGGTCTTTCACTCAGAAAGTCCAGTACCCAGGCGCTCAGGGCGGAGCTCAGACCCAGCTCGATCAGCTTGTCCACCAGTCTGGTGGGGACTATGGTGTTGAACGCTGAGCTGTAGTCAATGAACAACAGTCTCACATAGCCCCCCTTCTGACGGTCAAGGTGAGAGAGGGTGCTGTGCAGTACCTGGGAGACCACGTCGTCAGTGGACCTGTTTGTCCTGTATGCAAATTGCATAGGGTCCATATCACTGGGGAGGGAGGCACAAATGTGGTCCTTGACCAGCCTCTCGAAACATTTCATGACCACAGAGGTGAGTGCCACCGGTCTGTAGTCATTGAGACATGTTGGGGAGGGTTTCTTCGGTACAGGGATGATGGAATTGCCAACCTCACGTACAAGAAAGAGATAGAAGTCTAGGAGTCTCTAGAGGAATGGATGTTGTTCTCAGAAGGTTTTATTGAGTTTACAAGTGTTGTTACTACTGGTGAGTGACATTAGTCATGCGGGTGCGCTGTGTTTTGGTAGTTAACATCATGCACTAGCAAGCATCGTGTGTGATGATAAAGAGCAGTGTTAAATCAGGGATGATGCTGAATGTGTTATGTTGTGTGGGTGCACGCTAGATGGATTTGTTTTGTACTGTGTGCATTAGGGCTGACCTTAGAATCTTTTTTTGGAATTCGAAGCTTCGGAGCCGAGATTTGATTTTAATTCGAAGCTTCGAGATTAAAAAAATATATATATATTATAAATATATAAATATTTAATTTTTTTATGTTGTGGGACTTGTACAGCACTGTGTTCAACTTTGTCAGTGCTGTAAAGTTTTTTTTTTTTTATCAATTTTTTTTTATTATTATTTACATGAAAACAAGACAACACAATAACCACAATAACAATACACAGAACTTCACAGGGAAATAACAGAAACAATAATAATACAGAAATAACAAATTATAAAGACAAAAAAAAGAAAACAGAGTACAACCTTTTAAAATTTAAATCTAATAAATGGCCTTTCCCAGTATTCAGCACCGTTTCCCGGCCGTGTGGCCCTATATTAATAAAACTTATATCTCTAATTCTCAAAAAGGCCAATTCTTCCAATTCACCTCACAACATTCACCCTCACCGAGTTGAGTCATCACAAAATGTGCATATCAGTGATGTCAGAGATTTCCCAGCTGCATAACAATGTGGCAGATGCCACCGGGTCACACAGTGGTTGGAGCCCAGCCTCAAAACGGCCTAAGGTCCTGAGGTAGAAAAACGCCGCTTTTGAGTACCCGACTAGAAAAACAAAACAATGAACCTTCTTGAAAAACAAAAACCTACAGAGGTGTTCCATAGACTCACAGGAACCGTGTAAAAGTGTCCAAATAGTGAAGAAATAGCAAAATAGCCCCCCCCCCAATAAAATCCCCCAGTTAAAGACAAGAGGACAACACAAAAGACAAGACAGACAAGACATTTCCTCCTCCCCCTCCCACGAGACCGCCGGACTCCCCCGAACAAGCACCCCAACCCTGCTCAGCCGCACACGGCGGTCCTGACCTTCTCAGCTGCTGCGAACCATAGGTCAATCCCAGCCTGCCCCACCCCAATCACCCGCGCCGTGGATATCTCAAGATAAATCACATCCAACAGTGTTAGGGACCAGTTAATCACTGTGAGCTTCTCAGGCTCCTTCCATCTCAATGCTATTAGCTTCTTCGCTGCTGTGACGCCCGCTAGGACAACCCTTTTTTGTTGTACGGACGCGGGTAGTGTTGTTATATCGTTCAGGAGTAGCGTAACAGCTGTGAATGGGATAGTTAAGCCACACAGATCTGAAAGTTTGTCCGTTATTGACCTCCAGAAGCGGGCTACTGGTGGGCAATCCCAATACATATGCATATAAGTGCCAGTGGCCCTTTGAGAGCACAAAGTGCACCGAGAGTCGGTTACCAGTCCCATATTACTGGTGATTGGGGTTGCGGGAAGACAATGCCACATTTGCCCAAACATCATCCCAGTCAAACTCGGGGTCCAACTCCGGGATATCCCCACGCCAGATTGTATCCAATGATAAATTTTTATACGTGGATTGAAATAAGAGCGTATAAAAGTCAGAGACAAACCCTCTGGAGGTCGTCCTGTCCACTATGAGCCTGAGGAAGGGGTGGGGTTGCAAAGCTTGAGCCCACGGCACGCCATGCGCCCTCAGCGCTGACCTCAGTTGAAGGTAAAGAAAGAAGGACTCGCCGGGAAGATCATAAAATAATTTTAAGTCCTGAAACGCTCGAAGGCCGTTCTTATCATAAATATCCTCCAGAGTATGAACTCCCCTCTTTTGCCATTGAGGAATACTAACCGGCTTGTGCCCAACAAGTAGTTGCTGGTTATTAAAAATTAGAGAGTCCAGGTGCCATGTGCATTTAACCGCACACGACTTCTGTACATTACGCCATGTTTGGATCACGTGAGTTATGATCGGTCCATACCTCAGTCGGCATTTCGAAATAGGGACAGTGGAGTACACTACATCCTGCAATCTTAGCGGTGAGACCGCCGCCGCTTCTAAGGAGCACCAAGATACAGCATCTACAGGGTCTAGCCAGCACATCAGAGGTCTTAGTGAAAAGGACCAGAAATAAAGCTTAAAATCAGGGATTGCGAGGCCCCCATCTTGTTTTCTACGTTGAGTGGTAGCTCTTTTGATTCTCGGGCGTTTGTTATTCCAGATAAACTTAGATACCATCGATTGTACATTGCGCCAGTGGTCTATTGGAGGGGGCAGGGGGAGCATTGAGCTAACAAAATGTATCCTAGGCAGGACGTTCATTTTGATTATGGAAGCCCGGGCTTGTAAGGAGTTAGGAAGGGACGACCATCTGTCTAGATCCTGGCGTATTTTATCATAAGTACCCGTGAAGTTGTACTTAGTAGTTTGACTTAGCGTGGGGAATATCTCTATGCCTAAGTATTTAAAATGTTCCACTATGGGGATATCAGCTGGTAGTCACACCGCCTTGGCCAGCTCATTAAGAGGTAGGCAGGCTGATTTGTTCCAGTTAATCTTAAAGCCTGACAATTTACCAAAGTCGTCGATTATTCCCAGTAATTTTGTGGCTGACTGGGAGGGGTCATCCATAAAAATCAGTAGGTCATCTGCATAGAGAGCAATTTTGTGTAGTGTATTATTGACCATTATGGGGACGATGTCCTCCGATTGCCTAATAAATTGGGCCAATGGTTCGAGGGAAAGCGTGAATAGTCCTGGGCTCAGAGGACAACCCTGTCTAGAAGATCTGGAGACTGGAAAAAGTGTGGAACAGTTTTTGCCTGTCAGTATCATTGCCGACGGCGAGGCATACAGGACTTTAATCATATGAATAAAATTCTTTCCAAGACCCATAACCTCAAGTACCTTCCACAGGTATGACCATTCTAGTCTGTCAAACGCCTTCATGGCATCCAAGGACAGAACTGTGGACGGAGCTGTATTGTCTTTACTGTTATCGACTACATGCAACAGCCTCCTAAGATTATCTGCAGCCAGGCGCCCCGGGATAAAACCAGTTTGATCGCAGTGTACCAATACCGTCATAAACCTCTGCAGGCGGCGGGCCAGCACCTTGGCAAACACTTTTAGATCGGCCCCGAGAAGACTCAAGGGCCTATAGCTACCACAATCATTGGGATCTTTATCCTTCTTGAGAAGTAAAGAAATCAATGCCATGTTGACATCTCTTGAGAACTCCCCTTGTTCGATAGCGTAATTGATCATATCGAGCATCAATGGACCCAATTGGTCCCAGAAAGCTAAATATACCTCGGGTGGAATCCCATCCCAGCCTGGTGCCTTACCCCTTTGCATTTCAGCAATCGTCTCCCTAAGTTCCATAAGAGTGATCGGTTTCCCCAGTTCCTTAGCCTCTTCCTCAGAAATGTGGGGTATCTCAAGCCCGCCAATGAACGATTCAAATTTAGAGTTATCGAAATTAACCTCTGAGCTATATAACTGTGAGTAAAACTCTTTAAAAGTGTCGTTGATCTTTTTCGAATCAGTAGTGACTGTTCCCTGTCGCGTCTTGATCGAAGGGATATCCGAGAAATGATCATTCAAGCGTATTTTCATTGCCAACAGATGGCTAGGCCTGGAACCGTGAAAGTAGTAATTTTGCCTTGTCCTATGTATCAAGAACTCAGACTGTTGTTTAAGTATGGAGTTTCTTTCTTTCTTGACTATCTTGCGTTGTGTGTTTAGTCGTTCATTATAGTTAGTTTGCAAAGATGCGTATAGGTCCGCGTATAATGTTTCCAGTCCTTCTAGTTTTTTTTACCGGGATTTACGCAAATCTATGCAATTTGCATACAGGACAAACAGGTCCACTGACGACGCGGTCTCCTAGGTACTGCACAGCACCCTCTCTCACCTTGACCGACAGAAGGGGGGCTATGTGAGACTGTTGTTCATTGACTACAGCTCAGCGTTCAACACCATAGTCCCCACCAGACTGGTGGACAAGCTGATCGAGCTGGGTCTGAGCTCTGCCCTGAGCGCCTGGGTACTGGACTTTCTGAGTGAAAGACCCCAGGCGGTCAGGGTGGGGGGTCAGACCTCCAACACCATCACCCTGAGCATCGGGTCCCCCCAGGGCTGTGTTCTGAGCCCCCTGCTGTACTCACTCTACACACACGATTGTGTGGCCAAGTTCAGCTCCAACTCCATAGTGAAGTTCGCAGACGACACAGTGGTGGTGGGGCTGATCTCGGACAACGACGAGAAGGCCTACCGGGAGGAGGTTGAGGTACTGGAACGCTGGTGCCAGGACAACAGCCTGCTCCTGAACATTGGTAAAACCAAGGAGCTGATCGTGGATTATAGGAGAGGACAGCAGGGGACACACACACCACTGATGATAAACGGGGCTACCGTGGACAGGGTGAGCAGCTTTAAGTACCTGGGGGTCCACATCTCAGAGGATCTGACATGGTCAACACACATAGACACAGTTGTAAAAAAGGCGAAGCAGCGCCTCTACCACCTGAGACAGTTAAGGAAGTTCAGAGTATCGGGGAAGATACTCCATAGGGCTGGGCGATAAAACGATAATGATAAATATCGCGATAAATAATTTCCTCGAAATAAACATGAAACGTGGTCGCAAAGTTTCGATATATCGATTTTCCAAGTTTGGATATCAGGCTCAGCATAATTATTATCCAGTGGCGGTAGGCTGCCGCTGCCCCCTGGTGGAATATAATAAGGGGTATATGCACTGGGGTCTTTAGAAGAAGGTGCGCGGACTGATGATGACATCAACTCCAGACAAGACATTCAGTTTTGGTGGTTTGAAATCACGCTGCATAATCACAAGAGAAAACATTCATTCAGACTGTGTTGGAACAGTTGGATATAACAAAATGGATTTATATGGATTATGGACTTGGACACATTCATGGAGAATTCCAGCCGGGACCACAACGCTTCTCAAAGGGTTGGCTCGACACGCGACGGCTCTCCAACTCGTCTCGTAGTGACCGCAGCAAAACAAGTGAGTCTATTAATAGCCTGTCCGTCGGCGCCGGGCATAAGAAGTTAATTAAACTTGGCAGAAATGTATATCGACGATAATTATCGATATCGAGTTATATGAAAATAATTTTATAATTTTTAGGGCTGTCAGTTTATCGCGTTAATTAGATTAATTAATTACACAGCAAATTATCGCGTTATGAAAATTAACTCAAAATTAATTACAAAAAAAAGTTTTTTTTTTTTTTTTTTTTTTATAACTTTTTTTTTTCATAAGAACGTAGAATACACATTACAGACTTTTTTTATATGGTCCATTTGCATGTTCTTGGTATCTGATTCTAGGGACATCTATGGATCTCAGGGAATGTATTCCCAGTGTCAGAAATACTGTGTCTGTTACTAGGCTTGAGTAAATTGTAATGAACCAAATGAGAATATCAATAATTTTTTTTTATCTTTGACTGTGAATAACACTATGCTCAAATTGACCAGACCTGAAAAATCTAAGCAAATTAATAGATGGAAGATGATTAAACAGAAGATACAGTACTCAATTCTGCCATCCGGACACATGCAATTTGAAATATGATTATAGAATATCAGGCATAAAATGGTTATGCGATTAAAATGCGATTAATTAGATTAATTAATTACAAATCCTGTAATTAATTAGATTAATTTTTTTAATCGCCTGACAGCACTAATAATTTTATCACGATAACGTTTTTGGCCATATCGCCCAGCCCTAATACTCCAGTCCTTCTACTCCGGAGCTGTAGAGAGCATCTTGACTGGAAACATCACTGCCTGGTATGGAAACAGCACGGCACAGGACAAGAAGGCCCTACAGAGAGTGGTGCGCTCAGCCGAGCGTACCACGGGTATTGCACTACCTCCCCTGCAGGTTCTATACAACCAGAGGTGCAAATCCAGAGCCTGCAGAATAATGAAAGACCCCCACCACCCCAACAACAGCCTGTTCCAGCTGCTGAGGTCAGGCAGACGCCTGCGAACCCCAGCTACTAGGACAGAGAGGCTTAGGCTCAGCTTCTTCCCCCAGGCCATCAGAGCCTTGAACAATGAACACTGAGTGCCACAGAACACTGATCTATCCACACACAAGCACACATGAGCACACACGACACGCACGCTGTGCACGCTCACACACCAGCAGCCACTTTAACACTTTAACATGAGCAGACACACACTCATGCCGCACACGCTCACACTTATGGCCAAAAAGTAAAGGTCACTTTAATATTAGTATAACAACAGTAACAGTGTATTGCACTATCTAAGCTACCTAGCATGTCCTATATGCCCTGTAAATAACTATGTACAGATACCGAGATGTCCCACCATGTTACCTGTTACCTGTTACCTGTTTATTGCACAATGTTGTTTTTTATTGGATTCTATTACATGTTGTACCACTGTATTGCACATCGTTGCGGGCAAGACCACCCGCATTTCATTGTATACTTGTATGCCGTGACAAATAAAACTCTTGACTCTTAATTGGAGGCGAAAAGTGTGACATGACCCCTGATAAATCCCTTCAATGCGTTCCACAGGACCCTAGGGTCTTCGACTGTGCCGACATTGATCTGCAAGAATTCAACTAGTTTACTCCTGAACTCAGTACAGAAATCATCGTTCTTTAATAAGGTTGAGTTAAATCGCCATCTGGGAGCTCTCGTGGAGAGTCTGCCAAAGGTTGCCATAAGGAAAATCCCCTTGTGGTCCGAGAGAGCTAGGGTAACCAATGAGACGTCGAAACTATCAGTCAGTGCTGTAAAATTTAAACCTTTTTAAATCTTAGACAAACAAAACACTTTGCTTTCATGAAATATTGTAAGCCGCCATTTGAGGCTTTATAAAAGCAGCACAATGAACACAAATCTGTCAGTGCCGAGTCCGACCTCATCTTAAATAACAAACAGCATTGCTTGTTGTAGTTAACAAAGAGAGGCAGAGTTGATTTTGCACCCACATTTTTTTATAAATAAATTCAAAGATTAATTTTTTTTCTTTTTTAATAATCACATTTTATTTTCATATTCGAATCCCATGCCCATCGAACAAAGCTTCGAAGCTTCGAAGTATTTAAGACAGCAGTAGTGTGCGTACTGGAGAGGGAGAGAGAGATGAAGGAGAAACGTCTTGCTGCTGCATTTCCAGAGTTTTTACGGTAGGTCTAATTTACTCCAATGTTTACAAACATCACCAGCAAAAACAAAACTTTTATAGCCACAATACAAACAACTACTGATATTTACCAGTTGTCTATAGTGTGTGTCCTTGTATCGTGTTCTCAGTCAATCAGCTAGAGAATGAAAATCTGTATTCATTCCTAGTTTCTTGCTTAATTTTAGTTTGGTGGTGGGTTCTACGACAGAGCCTTTAACCCTTTCACTACCATACTACGGAAGGTTAACCCTTTACTATCACACTACATACAGACGGTTAACCGTCTGTAGTGTGATAGTAAAGGGTCAACCTTCTGTAGTGTGGTAGTGAAAGGGTTAACCTACTGTCACATGGCAGTGAAAGGGTTAACCTTCTGTAATGTTGCAGCGAAAGGGTTAACAATTTGGTAGTGTGGCAGTGAAAGGGTTAACGCTCTGCCAGGCTTACATGGAAAATTAGCTGATCAAAGGACAACTCGCTAGATGAAAAGGGCTCTTCTTGGACATCCTTTTGTAAGCTGTTTTATCATTCCAAAGAGCAGGGACGAACACATATCTGTAATTGGGAATAAGATTAATCTGCCCTGGTCCCTGGCCGACCACTGTATTGTTTCTCCTCATTGGTGAAATTGATAATTGTTATTATTAAAAAGATTATTGTAGGTGGTAAGTAATCTAACAATACTATGAACTAAAGTGTACTGTCTTAATTTATTCTATATTTTCAGTTGCTGTTGACTGAATCAGCCCCATCTTATTTGTATAGCATCTATCTATTATACTTTAAATATATATATATATAAAAATTATGATTTTAAAATAAAAAATGAAAAATAAAATGATCAAAATTTAAGATTGTATAATGCATTGAATTGTCGCCTTGATAATCAGAGTCAAGCAGAATTGTTATTGGATTGAATAATTATCCCCACTCTCTCTCTCTCTCTCCCCTCTCTCCTCTCTCCTCTCTCCTGTATAGACGATGGCCTAATAATGTAACAGAAAGTCTTTCCAGAACACAACCGGGTAGTTTTTCAGGCACCACAGGGAGGAATGCATTTGCATCACTTTTCATTGTCCTGTCAAGCAGTAAGCAGGTTGTGCAAGCAGACAGGCCTGTCTTGTCTTGAGGGCTGCTTTTCTACTGCCAACACCCAGGGAGGGACAAAAGCAGAGAGGCGGGGCAGGTGTGGAAGGATCCCTTTTGTCGGATCCAAGACTAACATCTCACACCTTGGGAGTCCGGTGTGCCCTTCTCTCCCTCAAAGCTCATTAAGAAACTTTGCCCTGGAACTAGAGAGACTTGTTCAATTCTTCCCTCCCCTGTCTCGAACGTTGCTAGACCATGCCTCCCACTGGTCGGCTGCAATGTGGACGAAGCCTTGCATCACGTGTCCCATCCGGTACACGAGGAGGCAGCCGTCGCATCTTTTCACCTGTACAGCGCGATCTCTCAGTGGCGAGGAGTAACGCGTGGGAGGCTCACGCTGCCCCCGCTACTTCCTGATTCTGCTGTACAGGCGTCACCCAACCGACCTGTAGGAGTCGCTGTCCAGTGTCCACAACGTCCGATCCCCACCCACCGACTTTCCCACCCCCTAATACTGCCAATTGTATTAGTATGAACGACCAGCCAAGCCGGAAGCAACCCCGAGAGCTGGGCTCGAACCCAGCATCTCCTGCGTTAGTGGCGAGCGCCTTGCCCACTGCGCCACTTAGCCGCCCTACCTAGAGACTTGTTCAGGACCAGGGTCTAAAAAGAAGTTCCGGGATTATTTTACCCCAAAAAAGACCCTGCTCTGGGGGCATGCAGCGCTGAACATTCGGAATGATCAAGTACTCACAGTATTTCATTTCAACCGACATTTCCAAAGATCTGCAGCACAAACCAGTTTTTTGTTAATTGAACTATGCATTAAAAGCCCCCCCGCGAATATTTTAGTTACATCAATATTCTGCTGTCAGAACAGTCCTAGGTTTGTAGCTTAAGTATTTAATGAGACATTTAACGTCCATTTAGCCAATGTCATCTCCTTTCAGCAAGGAAATGCGATAGTGTAATGCAATTATAAACTGATATATCTAGTGATCTATGAACAAAAGTGGTTGTTGTTTCTTTCAACAAATCTCTTAGTTACAATTAGATTGTATGAACTAAGCAATTTGTAATGTCATCTGGACATGTGGTGAGTTGCCAGTGCATTTAGCACATTCCTGTTAAATTTAATTGTTTATCATTTTGTCATAGTATTTTGTTTTGTCTGGAAGTTGTTGACTTCTATGTTTTGTGCATCTCTAGGGGTTTATCCTCAAATACAATTTCAAAATTTTAAATTAAATATAGATCTGTCCACGAGTGTGATTGATGGATCCGGTTTCACCACAGAGCAGGACGGGGCACAACTGCACCACTGATATAATCCAATTACTTAAAGGGGAAATCCACCCAAAAACAAATCACACGTGTTATTTAGCCTATATTTTATTATGATCTTGGACAGTTCATTCATTATTTCTGAACACATCTCTCTCCTAAAGTCCGAATCAAGAGAAGCATGACTCTAATCTTTGATGT
Source organism: Notolepis coatsorum (assembly GCF_963971535.1). Taxonomy (NCBI): domain Eukaryota; kingdom Metazoa; phylum Chordata; class Actinopteri; order Aulopiformes; family Paralepididae; genus Notolepis; species Notolepis coatsorum. The sequence continues at coordinate 172,967,238 of NC_140169.1, forward strand.
GAACAAGAGAGACTCTCTGGAACTGACTATGGATCAGAGGCCCATGTTGGGGTCTCGTAGAAAGTTTGTTTTCTTTTAAATGGTAAATATATGGCAAATGGCTGCATTTATATAGCGCTTTTATCCAAAGCAAAATTACAATTTGTTCCTCACATTTTTACCCATTCACTCACACATTCACACACCGACGGCGGAGGCCATGCAAGGTGCCAACCTGCTCATCAGGAACAATTAGGGGTTAAGTGTCTTGCTCAAGGACACTTCGACATGCTGCCGGGGAGGAGCGGGAATCGAACCGGGAAGCGTCTATATTAATCCCAGCCGAAGAGTGCAAGAGCGCTTCCGCATTCTTCGCCGCGCATGCGCATGAGGTCCTCGCTTGGTTCAGACGCCCCATTCAACACGGTTAATCACAGATGCCAGCACGCGCCATATTAAAGCCTTTGGTTCATATTAGCAACGCTGGTCACATTAACGCTGGTCAATCACATTAATCACAGAACACGCCATATTAAAGCGCTAATACGGTATATATAATAATATAATATAATAATAATATATATACGCGATGGACGCAGCAGGCGATGTTTGCATACTTCATATATGTGTCTACCTCTTCTTGCTGTCATTACATCCATGTATGTGATTGATTGAAAAGTTTATTAACAGATTGCAGAATGGGTACAGTACAGTACAGCTCAATGTGCATCTTCTGTGTTTGTTTCCTTATTTGATCAATTGCAGGTATGAAAAGTACCTGCGGTACATTGAGCGCCTCTACAGTCGCAGAGAGTGCTGGGCACTCAGTTACCGGGGCGCGCGCGGTCTCCTCACCCGGGGAAATAACACAAACAATTATGCTGAAGCAGCGATGCGGTTATGTGGTCCTCGTTTGGATAATATGTAACGCTGCGTTGTGTTAACGTTACAATGTACAGGGAAATAACGTTATGGCGTGTTATAACTTTTCAATCAATCAATCAATCACGTACATGGATGTGATGACAGCAAGAAGAGGTAGACACATATATGAAGTATGCAAACATCGCCTGCTGCGTCCATCGCGTATATATATTATTATTATTATATTATATTATTATATATACCGTATTAGCGCTTTAATATGGCGTGTTCTGTGATTAATGTGATTGACCAGCGTTAATGTGATTGACCAGCGTTGCGACCAGCGTTGCTAATATGAACCAAAGGCTTTAATATGGCGCGTGCTGGCATCTGTGATTAACCGTGTTGAAACTTTATGACTCTTATTGGGGGGAATGTGCAATATCTTGGTGTATGACATCTGTGCAATATCATGGTGTAGGACATCTGTGTAATATATTGGTGTAGGACATTTGTGTAATATGGTGTAGGACGTCTGTGTAATATGGTGTAGGACATTTGTGTAATATATTGGTGTAGGACATTTGTGTAATATATTGGTGTAGGACATCTGTGTAATATATTGGTGTAGGACATTTGTGTAATATATTGGTGTAGGACATTTGTGTAATATGGTGTAGGACATCTGTGTAATAGCTTGGTGTAGGACATCTGTGTAATATATTGGTGTAGGACATTTGTGTAATATGGTGTAGGACATCTGTGTAATATCATGGTGTAGGACATCTGTGTAATATATTGGTGTAGGACATTTGTGTAATATGGTGTAGGTCGGACATCTGTGTAATATCATGGTGTAGGACATCTGTGTAATATATTGGTGTAAGACATCTGTGTAATATCATGGTGTAGGACATCTGTGTAATAGCTTGGTGTAGGACATCTGTGTAATATCTTGGTGTAGGACATCTGTGTAATATCTTGGTGTAGGACATCTGTGTAATAGCTTGGTGTAGGACATCTGTGTAATATCTTGGTGTAGGACATCTGTGTAATAGCTTGGTGTAGGACATCTGTGTAATAGCTTGGTGTAGGACATCTGTGTAATAGCTTGGTGTAGGGCATCTGTGTAATAGCTTGGTGTAGGACATCTGTGTAATATATTGGTGTAGGGCATCTGTGTAATAGCTTGGTGTAGGACATCTGTGTAATATATTGGTGTAGGGCATCTGTGTAATGCTTGGTGTGTATGTTCTGGTGTATGTGGATCTGTGTATGATACTGCATGTTAACTGTAGTTTGATGTACATATACAGATTATTGTGTGTGTGTGTGTGTGTGTGTGTGTGTGTGTGTGTGTGTGTGTGTGTGTGTGTGTGTGTGTGTGTGTGTGTGTGTGTGTGTGTGTGTGTGTGTGTGTGTGTGTGTGTGTGTGTGTGTGTGTGTGTGTGTGTGTGTGTGTGTGTGTGTGTGTGTGTGTGGAGAGGCTGTGTGTGTGGAGAGGCTGTGTGCTGCGGCGTCATCTGTGTCTCGACAGACAAATCTCTCCTAAGGGAGACAATATATAAAAAAGAACGGGAGTGGTTCTTGTATAGTAAATAGATGGATATAGCAAGATAGCATAAGGATATATACTGTAGTATAACTGTAGATTGTATAGTATAGTATTGTATAGTAGTGTACATAAGACCCAGTGCCTCATCCGTAGCTAACACTGTATTGCACTATCGCAGGATCTTAGCATGTCTTTTACCATGCTTTTTGTAAACTTTATGTACATTATACACCTGTTATGTCTTATTCTTATTACTTGTATTATTGCACAATCGCTGCGGGCATGACCACCCACATTTCACTGTAAGCTTGTATGCCGTGACAAATAAAACTCTTGACTTGAATAAAGGCTAAACTAATCTTATCTTATCTTGTCGTATCTAACATCAGAGACTAGCCTGACAGACAGCTTGTCCCGTCACTCAAATAACAAATTGACTGACTGACAGAATGGGGTTTCCTCTGTGCTGAGAGCATTCTGACAGGTCAAGTGGCTTGGAAGACTAGACCACGGGCACATTACCCAGTTCTCCCTGGCTTCCAGAGAGGCTGAGAGCTGATATGGGAACATTGGCAGTGTTCTGTATTCTGTGTTCACACGTGCGTACAATTCACATTTCACACTTTATTTAGGTTTACAAGCCAGCAAGGGTGTAATGATTGGTGATTAGTGTAAGGAATGTGTTGTCAACTCTGTCTGTCCAACAAATGGATACATTGAAAATGAATTAAAAAGGTGGCTGAGTGGCGCAGTGGGCAAGGCGCTCGCCACTAACGCAGGAGATGCTGGTATCGAGCCCAGCTCTCGGCGTTGCTACCGGCTTGGCCGGCCGTCATACTAACACAATTGGCAGTGTTAGAGGGTGGGAAAGCCGGTGGGTGGGGATTGGACGTTGTGGACAGCGACTCCTACAGGTCGGTTGGGTGACGCCGGTGCGGCGGAAACAGGACGTATCGGGGGCAGCGTGAGCCTCCCACGTGTTACTCCTCGCCACTGAGAGTTCCAGCTGCTGCGGTGAAAAGATGAGACAGACTGCCTCCTCGTGTACCGGAGGGGACACGTGATGCAAGGCTTCTATCCTCACTACAGCCGACCAGTGGGATGCATAGTCTAGCAACAGGGGAGACAGGGGAGCGTGTACCACTTCCGCAACGCATTTGATTTCCGGGGTTGGCCTGATTGGCCGAGACGGCCACGTGACGCGCGTGGCACGCCCCCGCGGCAGCCGCAGCGGCAAGCGCGCTACTGCTGGAGTTCACTTCGCCTTTCACATCGCTGCCGTTGGCGAAAGCAGGATGAGAGAGCGTAGATTTCGCTGTGTATCATTTAATCATTTATCATTTAACATTTGAAAGGCATACATTGTTGTCATACAGAAGTACAGAATACTTTTATCCAAAATGCTTCTTACTGTTACACTGTTAGAGACTGTGCTAGACAAATGAATGACTAATTCGGTCAGAAATAACGTAACTAATAACGTTAGTAAGCACTGCTTATATGCTTATCATGTCTGCGGGGTACAGTAAACGTTTCTCCCGGTACATTCTGAAGAGCACACCGCTGTATGTTGGAGAACCAGCGGTCTTCCGCTCCTCCTCACTCGAGTGAGAGCAAAGCCGTGCACAGCTCAGCCCTGTGTGAGACGCGAGCAGGAAGGAGGAGATGGGAGTCCTTCCAATCGGAATATGTTGTTTCTTTACACATATGTTGGATTATGAATATGTCTTTATAGCTACAAATGAATGACTAATTCGGTCAGAAAGCAGTAACACAACAATGTACCGGGAGAAACGTTTACTGTACCCCGCAGACATAATAAGCATATAAGCAGTGCTTACTAACATTATTAGTTACGTTATTTCTGACCGAATTAGTCATTCATTTGTCTAGCACAGTCTCTAACAGTGTAACAGTAAGAAGCATTTTGGATAAAAGTATTCTGTACTTCTGTATGACAACAATGTATGCCTTTCAAATGTTAAATGATAAATGATTAAATGATACACTACACAGCGAAATCTACGCTCTCTCATCCTGCTTTCGCCAACGGCAGCGATGTGAAAGGCGAAGTGAACTCCAGCAGTAGCGCGCTTGCCGCTGCGGCTGCCGCGGGGGCGTGCCACGCGCGTCACGTGGCCGTCTCGGCCAATCAGGCCAACCCCGGAAATCAAATGCGTTGCGGAAGTGGTACACGCGACAGGCGTGGGAAGGATTGGAAATACGAAATTGGGATGGGAGAAAAATAGAAAATGGGGAGAAAAAGTGGATAAAAAAAGAAGAAAATGAATTAAAAACAGACTAGACACGGCGGATGGATGTAGTGCTGTAAGCAGCGTTTCCCTTAGCCGGTAATTACCGGTATTTGACCGGCAAAATATGTTGAAGTCCGAATATTTAAATCTCTCCGGTCATAATGTCCGGGGAAAATTATTCCTCTAAGCACAATTGTATTATTTGAATTGTATTAAAATAGGCTAAAATTAAATAGCCTATGCGATGAACGAAACAATCATTACATTTGTTTCATTGTTGCTTCACTCTGATAAAGCGCGGATGGCGCCGCTCAGATGTGAATGTTTTTTTTTCTTTCTTTTTTTGAGCCTGTCTGGCCAGCCACCATAACGACAAACAGGTATACGAGCGAGAGAGAGAGATGGCCAAACAAGCTAAACTTAACAAATATTTCATGAAACCAAGCACAAGCAGGTCTAATAATAATGACATTGACAACGAAGATGAGTCTTCTGAAGTCACAGAGACCGCCGATGCTCCCGCGGAAAATAAACAGAAATGTCGAGCGTTCAGGCGGCGGCCCGAGTGGAAAGTTAAATTCTCCTGGCTGAGGTACGACATTATAGTCTAGTAGTCTAGCCTCTATGATGTACGAGAGATAACATTGATTGAACGTACACAAAGTACACTTTATTGATTGAACCACAAAGAGCATCCCCAGTCTGCTGCTACCGTTGCGAGCCTCGCAGACGTCCACCTGTTCCAGTGGGGATATATCAAAGTCGAACCAACCAGACGACCCGCTGTTCTCGCACAACGAGAGACGGGGTGAGTGAGTGTTGACATTTTTTAATCATATGCAACTGTTGGTTGACTGCCGTGTCACATAGTAATGCATATTATTGATTATAACTAAATGTAATGAAATCAACAAATGCGTTACGAGCATGTGGCTCGTCCTCTCTGCATGTGGCGACGAGCTAGCAAACGAGGCAATGTGATGATCAACTACAGTTTGCTGTGTGTGAAGTTGAACATTATGATATGTGTGACGTGTCTGATACAACGAGGTGAAGCGATGTCGACTCGAGATTCATTTGGGGGTGCGTGTGACAGCTGCTGCAGCCACAAGCCTGCGGGGCGGGAGCTTGATGCTGGATTAGCGTATCGCACTAACTTGGGAGGCGATAGATAGTAATTTGATTCTGCAAATCAATTTCTCATTCTTCGCTTGATGTAATTAATACAAATGTCCAATATAACGGAATTTGTTAGCTCATAAAAATGTGATTATAACAGACTGCTGTTTAAAACTCTGACCGGAATTTCTCGAATATGTCCGGGGATAGAAATCTTGCAGGACACCCAGACCGGCACGAATATGTTCTAACGGAAACGCTGGCTGTAAGCGCTCTACAGATATTAAGCATCATTATGTAAAATGTCCGGTGTCTCCGGTATTACCAGTGTTGTCATGAGTTTATTAGCCACAGGAAATTTCACATCACTGCAGCATTATTCCGACACAGGATTCCGACAAATCCACACGCAGGCTAACGCATTGTCTGCAATTCACATCAGCCATCCGGCGTCATATGCAGTTGTCTTAATGGTTTTTATTGATTTTAAATGCTCAAAGAAATGTCCTATGACTCTGTTGCACTTGACTATGTTAACATATGCTAGCGCTGAAAAATGTATGCCAACATATTTAGCAAGAACATCTTATGAATAGACTTTAGAAATAACACAACAAAGGATAACATTTCAATTCTTCCTGTCCACTGATCCAACATTTTTGTCAAAGTCTATAACGGTTCAGTAAAAGTAATGGATTGGATTGCCACACAGATTGGCTTACTTTTCACACCCTAACTAACTAGGCAGAGAAAACCATCATGCAGCTAGTCAAGCAAACAATACACCACACTATCTGAGGTATGTTATCTTTGCTATTTATGGTGCACTCATGTCGGATAGGAGATGGATTTACCACAGTGCATAGATATAGATAGATAGATATGGATGGGATGACTCAGCTCTGACACAAGACTGGATCACGCAAAAGAGTTAAATGCAAAGACACAGAGACACAGGAGAGGGACGGAGGGAGAGGGAGAGAGTGAGGGAGGGGGGAGGAAAGAGGGGGAGAGAGAGAGGGAAAAGGTGAAAGGTGAAAAGTACACAATCTCTGGTCTAGTTTGTCATGTCATCTGCCCGCAAATGCATTGGTTACAAGCGGCATAAGAGGTGGAGAGTGCAGTTCTGGGATCAGCTAGCAGCAGTGTTTTTGAACAGTAGTCTGTGGAGAGTGGAGCACTGGGATCAGCTAGCAGCAGCGTTTTTTAACAGTAGAGATAGTATTAGATACTCAGGCTCAGGTCACAATGCCTTTACATAAGAACTCTTATGTACATCCCGTATATCCGTCTTACATAACGCTTGATCTGTGATGCTGTGCTGATATGGTCTTCAGTTGAAGCCCTCACACACGTGCATGCACACACACGCACACACACACACACACACACACACACACAAGGCCCAGTGTTTGAGGTGAGAACACACAACACACAAGCTGATGCTCAGCTGATCCAGCACCCCCAGGTTCTCTGGACACACACACACACACACACACACACACACACACACACACACACACACACACACACACACACACACACACACACACACACACACACACACACACACACACACACACACACACACACACACACACACACACACACACACACACACACACACACACACACACACACACACACACACACACACACACACACACACACACACACACACACACACACACACACACACACACACACACACACACACACACACACACACACACACACACACACACACACACACACACACACACACACACACACACACACACACACACACACACACACACACACACACACACACACACACACACACACACACACACACACACAGAGGCTAATGTTCTATAAAGGGATGTATTTTTCACCCATAAAATGGCATATCACACACCCCAGAACAAAACAGAACAGAACAGTGCTGGGAGGCAAGGATAGGAGAGGAGAGGAGAGGAGAGGAGAGGAGAGGAGAGGAGAGGAGAGGAGAGGAGGAGAGGAGAGGAGAGGAGAGGAGAGGAGAGGTGGGGTGGGGTGAGGTGAGGAGAGGAGAAGGGAGGAGAGGTGGAGAGAGGAGAGGAGAGGAGAGGAGAGGAGAGGTGAGGAGAGAAGAGGAGAAGGGAGGAGAGGAGAGGATGAGAGGAGAAGAGAGGAGAGGAGAGGAGAGGAGAGGAGAGGTGAGGTGAGGTGAGGTGAGGTGAGGTGAGGTGAGGAGAAGGGAGGAGAGGACAGGACAGAATAGGAGAGGACATAATATGAGAGGACAGGAGAGGAGCGGAGACGAGACGAGAGGAGAGGACAGAATAGGAGAGGAGAGGAGAGGAGAGGAGAGGAGAGGAGAGGAGAGGAGAGGAGAGGAGAGGAGAGGAGAATCCCTAGCTAGGAGGCCTCCACTCACTCCAGGAATTATCTGGGATAATACCATGTGCTCTGCTACAGCTACTGTAGGTAGAAGGCATTCAGACGCAGAACACGCTCACACTGCCTGTCCTCTCTTGGACCAGACATGGGCATGGCTTAATGGTGCGAGACAGTGAGTGTGTTTACATGCACATTCAAGTTCACATAAGGTGGAGAAGCTCTTTGTCTTGTTACCTAATCTTCCTGAATGTACTACACAGCTATGTACGAACGAATGCCAAGACATTTACAGATTTACTGCATTTCATTGTATTTTTCATGAAAATATATCATTACTCCTCTATTCCAGTGGAAAGAGGCTAAAACAATTCCCTGAGCCATCCTGCACCTGGGGGCGTAAAAGAAAAACTCCAATCCAATGGAAATATGATCATAATATTTAAAAAGTTATATTTTCTTTTGACTTTCTTTCCACCTCTGAGGGTATAGAAGTGTCTTCATATTGGTCTAAAACCATGGAGTTTGGAGGCGACGATTGCCGTCACTCCATGTTGCCATGATCTTTGTTATGTCAACAGTAGGCAGAGCTTATCATCATTATGCATTCGGTAGCAGCTCTGTGTGGGTGGGTGGGAGTGTGTGGGTGGGTGTGGATGTGTGAATCTGCACAATATCTTGCAAACTACAGGGCCAATCAACCTGTGCTTTGGCGCAGAAGGTTACAGAGGCACAAGGATAGGCATGTGGGAATATGTTTCACATCAGGCAACAGGAAGTATTTTACAGGGTTTATGGAACACCTTTTTACCGCCAGAGGGCGACCACAACGACATTCACGGGTGTGCCTCAGCCAATGTGATCTCATTAACAGTCCAATTGTTTAACCTGGCAACAGCTTGGGGCTTCAGTTAAGTTACAATATAAATTAGACATTTTGGGAGGGGGGAGTTCATTTTGTGATGTGAATAGAGAGTGTGGCCATAGACCTCTTGGCTGAGCCTCACCCACCAGAGCACCTCTTGTGTCCAGTAACCAGCTATCGTTACTCGTTTTGAGAAATGATTGGTCCTCATTCACGAACAGACTTACGAGAAAAGTTACAAGCTAATTTCACCGTACAGTAACTCCACTTACAAGCTTTCCGGGCCGATTTTGTCATTCTCAAACGGTTCCTTCTCTGGGATTCGCTCGTAGCTAAGAGCAGGATTTACGAGCGCGGAAAGGCAGTTGTAAGTCGGACAGACTGGTGTGCGCCCATGTTCTTAAGGGCTTCATTTAGGAGAAATCATGGTGATTACATTCACGTAGATTCTACAGACATCATCGGATTTAAATAATTATAATAATCAATACGACAATATTTGTATCATTAAAAAAACAGTGTGGCGCTCAAGGAGTTAATGTGCAAGACAGTGCACTAGAAAATAGCATACTGAAAGACACACAGGCTTTCATTCAAGCTTTTAAATCCCTGCTTAAGACCCATGTTTTCTCTCTCTCCTTCAACCTACCCTGATCTCACCTGGTCGGGGACTGACCCTTAGATTAATCTGTCTAGTTAGGATGTCTATTTGCTCCCACCTTTTTAACCTCTGTCTGTCTCAACCGGTCCCATGGAACAGCTTCATACCGCCTTCTGTCTGGCCTGCAGTGCTGAACCTTACCTGCTCTGCCCTGACCAATTCTGAGTGGTTTCTCCTGCCCCCCGGGGCATACGGCCCTGAGCTATTGTCTTGTATCTCATCCTGTACACTTGCCCCCCCCCCCATCTCTCTGAGTGGTTGTCTCGTAGTGTTGACCAAGGTGGTGGATGTCTCGGGGTCTTGGCCAAGATTGCAGTGACTGTTCTACGTGCACCACCGAGGCCATGGATCAGCTTCTTACCATCTTCTGTCAACGTGGTTTAGATGTGGAGTTCATTGCTGGGTTAAGTACTTCTATTCTATTCACATAATATGCTTACTACATATATCTATTCTATTCACATATATGCTTACCACTTGTATCTATTGCTATGTCCGCCCATCACAATCACGCAAACTGTCTAACGCCTGTCCCTGTCTCCCTGTGAGTGGCTATCTCGTAGTGATGACCGGAGTGTTGGACGTCCCGTGATGATGACCGGGAGGATGCGACCCTCTCTGCGCCGCCCCCTTGCCTCAAATAGATCCGCCATCAGCTCTATTGTTAAATCTTTAAAAATGTTCAGTTGCTATTGCATGCACTTATCTGTGTTTCATTACACATATGAGTGCATGCTTACCAACTGTTTTGCCTGTTTTATTGCAACACTACTATCACCGAGATCTAAGAAGGGAGATCCCCCCTTGAATGGCCCTTCTAAGGTTTCTCTCCTCCACATTGCCTGTGGTGCATTTTTTCCTATTACTAGGTTTTAGTGAGTTTTTCCTTACCTTCGCGTGGGGTACGTCTGGGAGTGTTGCATTTATTTTATTTATTTTACATTTATTGGACTTTATGGTGTTTTTTGTTTTGTTCTTGACTTATGTGATGTTTCTTCTTGACTTGTTTAAAGAAGACGTGTCCGGCCCATAGGGACATTCACGTGTGTTGTCGGGCCTTACAAATAAATTTGATTTGATTTGATTCAGTAAGTTCCTTATTATTATTTCACGATTATTAAAAAACATTTATGCATTTTTGCATCACCAGGCATCGCTCACAAGATAACATCAAGGTACTTCAAGTGTCTTCTGAGGCTTGGAGAGATCAGGCCTCTCTCGGCCAGCTGACTCCCACCCCCTCTACGACGAGCTAGTCAAGATGAGAAGCACGTTCAGCCACAGACTCATACCCCCCGACACTCAACTAACCGCCTCTGACAGTTCTTCATACCAGCGGCCATCAGGCTCCACAACAGTGGGCAGGGACCGCTGCCAGACATCCAACTAGAACTAATAGGAACCCAAGGAGGACAATAACACCACCTTTTGCATACTGCACCTTATGTGAATTCTGTATTTTCAGTTAGTTAGACAGTAAATTATAACACTACCTTATGCGACCTTATGCACCTTATGTGACACTGTGAATACTGTATATTTCAGTTAGTTAGATAGTAAATTATATTGACTTATTTGTTTACACTGCTTGTGTTGTTTTTACTACCTGTCAGAATACTGAACACTGATCTCTCCACACACACGCACACATGAACACACATGAACACACATGAACACACACACACACACCCCACACACAAATACACTACAAAAAGGTCACTTTAAAAACAGAACTGTATATTTGTATATTATTGTATATATTACTCATTGCCTTTATTTATTAAGCTTTACATTGTATTTTATGCGTATTACTTTTTTTATCATGTCTATTCTATTTAATTATCTATTCTATTATTTGCATTTTTGCACAATCGAGGCGGGCATGGCCACCTACATTTCACTGCATGTCTCGTGTATGTATGTGACAAATAAAACTCTTGAATCTCTCTTGACTATAACGTATATATATAGGATACAGACCCTCATCTGCACCTTGTGTATACTTTTTCCTTTAACCTTTTTTTTTTAATTGCCTATATTTATTGTAAGGTATATTTACCGATAGGGCATACAGACTAGTGCACTGCAACCTTGCCCAGGCCCGACAGGGCCCGGCCCGGCGGGTTCGGGCTGGGTAGGGCTTTTTTTTTAATAAATCATTCAGGCTCGGCCGGGCCCGGGCACCGCCGTTTTTTATTTTTTTTAATTTTTTATTGTGTTTTTTATTATTATTTTTTTTTCATATAACTAGGGTTATATGATAACCTTCGTTTTAAGATTCGCTTTCTCTTTTGCGCCAGAGAAACATTTGGATGTAATTACTGCAGCGCGCAGGGAGAACTCAGGGGACAAGTTCAACTCGATTGGTTGTGTTGGAATATAGCCAGTTGGCAAACGTTTTAATTTGTTCTTGGGATGTATGTAGCCGGTTTTGTTAACGGTGTTCAACGCGTTGCTGACGTCTGGTGAGTGATGTTTACTATTTGCTGGGTCGCGACTCTCTACTTGTTTTGTTGTGATTTTCATTACGTTGCTCTGCTCGAAATCTGATTTCTGTTTTCTGTTTGTTTGTTTGACTGAGTAGGCTATTGTGTGTCGTGTGTGTGTGTGTGTGTGTGTGTGTCAAAGAAGATTCTATAGCCTTCAATACGTTTTACGAGGCTGATGTGTGAGTCTTTGATTGATTGATTGAAAAGTTTATTAACAGATTGCAGTCTATATAAGCGAGCACTGGGAGAGACGGCATTGCGAAACAGGCTATGTAAATGCTTCTTAGTTTTGTTTATTTATTACGTTCATATAAAACCGTGTTTCGAATATTTAAAACAAATACAAAAAAAATTATATTTTAATAATAATAATAATAATAATAATAATAATAATAATAATAATAATAATAATAATAATAATTTTTTCCGGGTTTTCACGCGGGCTAGGGCTTAAAATATTATTTACAGTCGTGCTTATTTTCAGGCAGGGCCTGAAGTTCACGGGCTCGGGCAGGGCTCGGGCTTTATTTCAAGGCCCTTGCAGACCACTAATACAGACCCTCAATCTGCACCTTTGTTTATACTGTTTAATCTTCTCATATTTTATATTCAGATTGAATTCTATTGCCTATATTTATGTCTTCTTCTATTACCCTGCCCATACCTGTACTTCCCCTCCACCCTCCCCCATGCTGCTATGATGCCAATCAATCAATAAAGGAATATATATTTTTTTCTTTTTTCACTTACATTTTTATTTACATTTATAGACATACAATACTTAGACAATACTTAAAATGACATCAAACACATAACAATACATTGACATGGGTCCCTTGAACTCCTACGTAATGGCTGTGTTCAGCAGCCCAATCACCCTTAACTCATTGGACGCCAGTCACGAGTATAGTCGTCTTAACTCGCCGACGCTTGAGCGCCAATCACGAGTATAGTCGGGTTTTAATCATTATTTCTTTTATTAGCGATATCCATTCATTTTCATCCATCCAACCTGATGTTATCGTTGGGAATGGGTCTGAGCTCGCAAAAGGGCAGATACCGCCGCCTATTGTCTCCCGGATGGTATTGCACATCATTGGATTGGATTGGCTGGGACTGTGCATAAAAAAAAAGTCCGGCCCAGGTTTTCCTTCTCGGGCATGCAGTATCGTATACCACATTGACTGGGGACACTCTGAACATTGTGGATTATGTGTTTTGGATATAATGTTGGATCAATAAACGCGATCAATAGTTGGAATGGCGATCAGGAATTGGATTAATCTTTTTGCAGATGTGAGGTAAGGACTCTATGTTACCAATCTTGGGTGAATCAAATGTTTCTTTCACAGCGATCACAACGTGTCTGTGTGTGTGTGTGTGTGCGTGCCTTTGGTGCCGACCCAAGGCACGGATAAGCGATTTTTCAGCCCGCTTCTGTATCGTGCATGAGGACACATATACTATAGATAATCTAGCGTTTATTTGAAAACGATTCATAAATCAGCCGAAAAATTACAACGTGTTTTGTGTATTCCACTAAATGGCTATTATCGCATCTTTCTCTGGAATTACTAGAAATCACCAAAACTATACTCGTATTCAAAACGGTATAAAACGGAAATGTACCGATGAAAATACTATCCGTTTTGTACATGTTGACTGCAAGCAACTCATTGATAAGCGACAGGGGTGTATTAGACCCATAGCCATAATTTAAGATATATTTTAAGCACTCGCAAATATCCCCGTCATCCCATTGATTAAAGCGGTGGCCATCTAGGCCTAATTTTGTCATATAGCTCCGGCGCAGAATGAGTTAAGAGGGACCCCCCCTCCCGCCATCCACCCCGAGAAATAGGACTCCCCCATATCCCAGGTCCGCTATACTCTGGGCCGAGCACCCAGCGACACAGGACGCTTGAATTAAATTGGGCTAGGCTCAGTGGAGGGGAAGGTGGGACTCCCCCCACCCGAGCCAAGTCCGCTACCCCCCATGTCACCAAGAACCCCACCCCACGCACATCGACCCAATAACATACAAGACCCCACCCTCCCGGGCCGAACAGTACCCCCCACTGAGCTAATCCCGTAGGACCCCCCCATATCCCAGGTCCGCCACGCGCGGCGCTCAGCACCCAGCGACACGGGTCCCTTGAATTAAATTGGGCCAGGCCCAATAGAGGAGAGGAGAGGGCACTCCCCCCCACCGAGCCAAGCCTGCTACCTCCCATGTCACCAAGAACCCCACCCACCCCAAACCCACAACACACAAGACCCCACTGGGCTAAGCCCAGCCGCTCTCTGACCCCCTTAAGAGAAACCCCTCCCTCCCGCAATCCTCCCCTAGAAACAGAACACCCCCATATCCCAGGTCCACCATGCGCAGAGCCGAGCACCCAGAGCTGCCACCCGCCCCCGCCCCGACCGCCAGGCCCTTGCCCACGACAACCTCAAGCCCAGACCTGCAGTAGGCCAGGGCACCACGCCTCAATGGCCCCCAGACCCCCCACGACCCCCAGCCTGGTGTCCCCCCGGCCCGGCGACCAGACCGCCCAGGCCACGGCGGCCGAGGGCCCCAAAAAACCCCACCCCACACGTACCAACCCCACAACACGCAAGGCCCCCCTCTCCCGGGTCGAACCGCCGGAACGATGGTCTCTCCCCCCGACATTCCCCCCCACTGAACCAAGCCTGCCCCCTTCTGTACCTCCCATGTCACTGATATCACTATGCACATTTATAGCAACAGCTATTCTAACATGACTTAAAAAATGAAATGAAAATAAAATAAGCTATATGATTAGCACTTTTTGCCCCCCGTTGGTGAGTTGGAGGGGAATCAGCTCTCCTAGGGAGAGGCCCCCCCCCTAGTGACGGAGATATCCCCAATGGAGATTCTCCAAGCCTCTATTATTGTCCACATTTTTTTGAAAATAAAGGAATATCTTCTTTTTTAAGTCGACCAATAGTCGACTAACGGCAAATTTTTGCCAATCCTAGTCGACCATCCAAATCCTTAGTCGGGGACAGCCCTAAAAATTTATAAATAAAAATTTTATAAATGAGAAATTAAATAATAAAACTAAAATGTAAATGTGTGTCAGGAGGAGCTAAACTTGATTTGCCATAAAGCCACATCCCTCCAGCAGCGAGCGCACAGTAAGTGTACAGGCAGGGATTGAGATACAGAACGCTGCTCCTGCTGCTGCTAGCCCAACTCAAGATTAAATGAGGCAGCAGAATACCGGGAGGCCCTCCGAAAAACAAAGGCCCTCCTTCAGTCAGTCCATCAGACCCCCAGCGCCAGCGGCAGCAGCCCAGGAGCAAGCAGCTCCAGCTGGGAGAGATCAGGAGGAGGGGGGGGGTTAATGGAGCTGCTGGTGGTGACCCACAAATGCCTTATTGTAACCACAATGTGTTTGGTTAGGAGGACAGGAGGTGGCGGGCATGGTGTGGTTAAAAATATAGGGCAGGGGGAGGGATGGAGGGAAGGGGGGTATTTTGTTAGAAAATGGGTTAAATGAGGAAAAAAGGAAAGAAAAAACAAGGGCAGTGATGTGCGAGTGTTTGCCTGTTTGCTTGTCTGTGTGTCTGTGTGTCTGTGTGTCTGTGTGTGTGTGTCTGTGTGTGTGTGTCTGTGTGTGTGTGTGTGTGTGTGTGCACGTCAGTCAGGCTATTTCAAATGCTGGATCACCTACTTGCTAAGGTCTACAGTCTTTTCAATTCTAAAATCTACTCTGGCTGATCAGAGTCCACTGAGTCTGCCACATAGAGGCAAAATTCTAGCTATTCTAGCTATTCAATGTGACTTTACAGCGAGGCAATATGACTTTACAGTGAGGCAATATGACTTTACAGTGAGGCAATATGACTTTACAGTGAGGTAGTATGACTTGTAGTATGACTTTACAGTGAGGCAATATGACTTTACAGTGAGGCAATATGACTTTACAGTGAGGTAGTATGACTTGTAGTATGACTTTACAGTGAGGCAATATGACTTTACAGTGAGGCAATATGACTTTACAGTGAGGTAGTATGACTTTACAGTGAGGCAATATGACTTTACAGTGAGGCAGTATGACTTTACAGCGAGCGAGCGAGCGAGAGAGAGAGAGAGAGAGAGAGAGAGAGAGAGAGGGGGGGGGGGGGCAGATACAGAGAAGAGCTGGGAGGCATCCAGGAGATTACGGGCTTTCTATAGCAGCACGTTCATCCTTTTTTAGTTTTCCTTTTCCCCTCCTGCTCTGTCTGTTCCTCCTCCCTCCCTCCCTATGTTACCCCCCACTGCCTTTCCTCCACTCACACCACCTCCATCACGCTCCTGTTGCCAGGCTGCTGTCGTACCAGGACAGTAGCAAGAAGGAACACAGCCGCGCTGTGACTCACATAGACACAGCGGCTCGCTGCATGCGCATCAGGGACGGGCGATTAATCCAGTTTCAATTTCAATTCCGATTCCCATTTTGCCTTTTTCCCGGGATCATGAAAACAAGATACAATCGAGATAATCGAGATAAACCAATTATTCTGCTGCATTGCCGTGTTGCTCTCATTTTGTCTTGTGTTGTAAATGCAGCGCTCCCTTCCTTCACAGCAGGGGGCGCTCCCCCAAACAGTAGCTTCAGCTGGTGTTGAGAGGGAGGATGGAGCCATGGCACGTTCCTCCAGTGTAATGGGAAATATTAAAGGGACAAAACAATGAGCCGTTTACATTAATGATTCTGAGTCATTATTAATAATAGAAAAGTTTATTTCATCCGTGGCCACAAATGAAAGATCAGTTTACAATCAGAGACAACAATGTTCACACACAAGCGTCTGACCATAAAATGATAAAGAGCCCTGGTCAGACATACAATTAAATACATGAAATGACGTAGAAGAAACAAAATGGCTGGTTAGAGAAATTAATAATACGACTATATTATGGCTATAGCCTGGAAGGAAAACAGCTTCGTCTAACAATTCCCATAACCTTGGGTTATGGCTCTGAAGAAACACAATCCTTGCTAAGAGAGAAAAAGATTTAAAGGGACAGTAGTGTCTGCCATATCTGAGCACATTATATGGCTGGTCAGAGTGCACCAGTCAAGCTGTCTAATGACATGATAATATATTCCACGACACCAGTTATTTTTAAATGTCTTTGGTAACTTGTAGAAGATGACAGAAAGGCAGCTTTTGGTTGAGAGGAAAGGATAAAAACAAAACGTTGATGACACGATGTTCTCAAATCAATCAATGAGTAATCGTGTTTAACCATTTCACTATCACACTGCAAAGGGTGAACCCTTTCACTGCCACACTACAGAATGTTAACCTTTCACTACCACACTGCAAAGGGTTAACCCTTTCACTGACACACTACAGAATGTTAACCTTTCACTACCACACTGCAAAGGGTTAACCCTTTCACTGCCACACTACAGAAGGTTAACCTTTCACTGCCACACTACAGAAGGTTAACCTTTCACTGCCACACTACAGAAGGTTAATAATTGTGATTTCTATATCACTCAAACTTTGATTGAAAATATGACTTTTGACATAACCGAGCAGCTCTAAATCGAATCAAATCAAATAAAATGTATTTGTAAGGCCCGACAACACACGTTAATGTCCCCATGGGCCGGACACGTCTTCTTTAAACAAGTCAAGAAGAAACATAACAATAAATCAAGAACAAAACAAGAACACCATAAGGTCCAACAAATGTAAAATAAATGCAAATAAATGATTGACTGCAAACACTCCCAGACATACCCCACGCGAAGGTAAGGAAAAACTCACTAAAACCTAACAATAGGGAAAAATGCACCACAGGCAGTGTGGAGGACAGAAACCTTAGAAGGGCCATTCAAGGGGGGATCTCCCTTCTTAGATGTCGGTGATAGTAGTGTTACAGACTGACAGTTGGTAAGCATGCACTCGTGTGTGTAGTGAAACACAGAACATGAGTGCATGCAATAGCAACTGAACATTTTGAAAAATTAAAGATAGAGCCGATAGCGATAGCAACTGAACATTTTGAAAGATTAAAGATAGAGCTGATAGCGAATCTATTTGAGGCACAGGGGGCGGCGCAAAGAGGGTCGCGTCCTCCCCGTCTTAATCACGGGACATTCAACACTCCGGTCATCGCTCCGAGACCGCCGGAGACAGGGAGATAGGGGGGCGGCGCAGAGAGGGTCGCAACCTCCCCGACATCATCGCGGGACGTCCAGCACTACTCCGGTCACCACTACGAGACCGCCGGAGACAGGGAGACAGGAGGGCATGTGCATTAATGTGCATTGCTCTCCCAAACGGCAGACGTGGCAGTAGAGTATAGTACCGGCTGCTGCTGCGCGAGAGGAGAGCAGATGAAAGACACTACGGTGGGAGAGATAATAGATCCCATCCTGTCCTCCTCCGGTGAGCACTGGTTGATCTCAGACTCACAGAGCAGAGCACAAAGAAACCGGCTGATGCAGTGCTTCCCTGTAGTAGCGGTGGGGTAAGGGTGTGGGGTGGGGTGGGATGTGATGGGGAGGGTGAGTCAATGTTATCGCAAAGACCAGCTCAGTTGAGATCGAGTCAAGACCAAGACGGCTCCTCC
Source organism: Notolepis coatsorum (assembly GCF_963971535.1). Classification (NCBI taxonomy): domain Eukaryota; kingdom Metazoa; phylum Chordata; class Actinopteri; order Aulopiformes; family Paralepididae; genus Notolepis; species Notolepis coatsorum. The sequence continues at coordinate 172,985,990 of NC_140169.1, forward strand.
AAGTGTTGTGCAGAGATCATTTCAAACTGCTCTCTTAAAGGTGCTGTAACTGGTCTTTTCTTTTGTTGAAATAAGTGTTAAATAGCTCTACATTCCGTACAGCCATAACTGTATGTTTGGTCAGTAACATGGGTCTCCCAGTTCCTCTGCTCTGCAGTAAACAACACAAAATACATTTCCTGGTATGGTATCCCTTCCAACTTTATCCAATCAGGAGAGAGAACCCAAGATATTATTTCAAGAAATCTTGCCAAGCCAAATTAGCTTACTGCACTGGTAGATCATTTTACTTGTTTCAAGGACACATTTGCTTAAAACCAGTTTTTATTTCTTGATTTTGTCAGACCATATTTGCATTGTGGAGTTCTCTCTCCGGATAAAGTGGGAACAGGATACCAGGAAATGTATTTTCTATTTACTGCAGAGCGGAGGGACTGGGCGACCCATGTATATATATATATATACAGCAAGCAACTACAATGCCGCAAATGTATTTTCCATGTGTGATCATTAGGGATGGGTACCGAATTCGGTACTTTTGAGGTACCGAACCGAAACACGTCGGTACTACCGAGTATCGAATCAAGTGAGATACCAAAAAATAAATAAAAATAAAGACTTTTTTTTTTTACTTTTTTTTTTCATGTCAACGTTCACACGCACAATATATGCTTACCTAGGATTTGACTTGATTCAACAACAAAGCAGTCGGAGCAATGGCAAGCCGAAAACTGTCGACGAGACTGAGACAGTGGAAAAGGATGAGGATATGGAGGAAGAGAAGGAGGTGACGGCGTGAGGAAACATAGAGAAGGAGGCGGAGGAGGAGGAGAAAACTGGCACACAGTAGTGCACTGAAGTAGGTTTGAAATTGAATTATTTCCACATGAAGTAAAAAAGAAACTGGAGAAAATTAAGGTGGACAAACTTTGGGAACGAGTTGAAGTCTTCCAGTAGTGCCTTGCTTCTAGTGCGAGGTGACTGAGAGTACACCCTCCCCCCCCCGTTAGTTAGTAAGTAAACATCTCCTGACTAAAGCCCTGTACTCCCTGACACACTGGCGTTCTGGTGTGTTTACACTTAGGCGCTTGTTACACTGACTGTTTTTATACGTTTTTGAATACGTTTGCTGTCCCTTTTACACAGAAATGCGTTTTTTGGCGGATACGTTGTGGCCCTACTGAAAACGCTAAATTGTGTTTTCCGTTTTGGAGTAGCGCCAAAACTCGCCGACAACAGTCGTGTAATTTGCACGGAGCCGTTGTTGCGAAAACGCCCATGCGCAGTAGATACCATCTGCGTGCCCTTCCGGTGACAACAGAGTGTGTGTGTGTGTGTGTGTGTGTGTGTGTGTGTGTGTGTGTGTGTGTGTGTGTGTGTGTGTGTGTGTGTGTGTGTGTGTGTGTGTGTGTGTGTGTGTGTGTGTGAGAGCTGTCCCAAATAGCTGCAGCTACCATGTGTTGTCAAGTTATTGTTATAAGGACCCCAGTCCAAGCTACAACAGTCTGCATTCCCTTAACAATTGTTTGTATTGAGCCGTATTGTATTGTACCCATTATGCAATATGTTAAATAAAGTTTACATCCATTCATTCTGCTAGCATTACCGATTGCATGAGCACTGCCACTGGCTAACATGAGCTAGCGTTAGCTATCAGACCCCGTTAGCTCAAAGCTCCTCTTTCAACTTAACAAGCATTAAACAAAATGGCCCAGTCATCTATTCACCTTTGTTTAATACACACGGCGTTGTCTCTAATGTTATCTAGCTACTGATAGCTCCCGATATCATCAGGTTGGTGCTGGCTAACTAGCGTGAGCTAATGTTAGCTTTTAGCCACAATGCTATACTGTTATAATGGCATATTCCATCCACGTTAGCATGCAGCTAACAATGTAGCTAACAACGTCACAATCTTTTTTGAGACTAAACTATCCGCTCTTGGTGGTCACTTGTGTTGATGTTAGTTTTGTTTCTCAACAAATGAGAGGCAGAACACACAGTGAATGTATCCGTTTTGTTTATTGCACTTTTATTACACTTTGCTGAAAAAGAAGTGCTGCATTGGGTAAATAGGCAAAGATGGCGGCACCCGCCTTGTTGACATTTTCTTTGCAGGAAGTGTATTGGCACATTCAAGTTCTGATTGGTTGAAAATTGCCTTCATGTTCGCCACCTACTGCCACAGCTTACTGCTTTGGCAGTGTACTACATCACTGTGCTCAGGTGACAAAAACGAAAGTGTGACTGGCCTCCCGCTACGTTGCGGCGAAACTCATCTGACAATGAAACGAAAATTAAACGAAAGTCTAACCGCAGCCTTAGTAAACCCAGTGCGTGCAGAATGGAGGCTCTGTGAGTCGTGATGCTCGCAGCACAGCCAAGGCCCCGGCCCACACAGCCATAATGCTACAATGTTACAAGGATTAACGTTTAACGCCAAGAGCACAAAGTCCTCCATCCACTTCAAATGAACCGCCTGGTCAGCCAGCCAACGCACTGTTTAACGTGTCTCTGTCACATGTGCGCACGCGCACACACACACACACACACACACACACACACACACACACACACACACACACACACACACACACACACACACACACACACACACACACACACACACACACACACACACACACACACACACACACACACACACACACACACACACACACACACACACACACACACACACACACACACACGCACACACACGCGCGTTGGCTTCTAGGCCTAAATTGTGGACATTGCGTTGCTGACTTACTGTACATTTATTCGCTAGGCCATAACCCTGACCTTCACCAACACATACATATGTTTCTTTATTGAGTGAGTGAGCCCTTGACACAAGGATATCCAGTATGTCCCAACTGAGCTTTTAATGTATCTTAATGCCGTCATATTTTTGTTTCCATTTGTTCCCTAACATACACACACACACACAGGTCATCACCCAGGATCTATAGGCCAGTGACAACCAGGATATAGGCTAAGCTGACTTTGACAGGCCAACGGTTTTCCAAGGAGCCTGCATTGTAGGGCTGTCCCCGACTAAGGATTTGGATAGTCGACTTTGATTGGCCGAAATGAGCCGATAGTCGACTATTAGTCGACTATGAATTTTTTTTTTAAAGTAAAAAAAATAATTATCATTTAATTTGGGCTGTGGGGGTCTGAAGGAGTCGACTGAAGGCTTCTTGTCCTCTGCAAAAGCATGCAATTGGTCCACTGATGGATACATCTTGATATTTGTCTAGTCTAGTGTGTTCATTAGATGGGTGAAATCCTCTTTCTGTGCCTGTTTTCTTAGGCAGTTAGCCTCTGGTATGTGTGTCATTATTGTTAGCCACGCTTCTAGGCCTCTTTTCTTTTGGAAAGAATGATACAAAAAATATATATAATTATAATATATATATATATTTTTTTTTGCGTTCGACTAAGAGGTTGGCAGTCGACTACGGCTCCTTTCGATCGATTAGTCGACTATTCGACTAATAGGGGTCAGCCCTACTGCATTGTATTACAGAGTAGTGTCTCCAACAGGCAGAGAGGAGGAGGAGGAGGAGGAGTGTGGTAGAGGTGGTCGTCTATCCAAGGTCGACTAAACTCTCTGAGTATTAGCGCAGGGCTTTGGACAAAAGTTAGAGAGTCTTGCCTATCGGTGCTGCCGCTGTCACTCAAACTCGCTCAGTGGGTCCTTGCGCGCGCGCGCGCACACGCGCACACGCACACACACACACACACACACACACACACACACACACACACACACACACACACACACACACACACACACACACACACACACACACACACACAAGCATACACATAGGGCTGGGTGGTACGAAAACAAGACTAGGCAAGCCTAGTTAAAGCCGTACCCTGGTACATGCCAGTGGGGACTCAAGATATACGTATGTATGATTAATGTAAACAACTATGGGTGTACTACTGTATATCCTGTCTAACACTCAGTGGCACTTGATGTATGCACTACAGTTTGGGGGCTACTGGCTAGCAAAGGTTAAGCCACTAAAGCACCACAACCACCCACCACACAATCCCCATGTGCTTTGCTGCTAAGATGCAAAAGAAAAACAAGCTATAAAATCAACGATGAATTGATACACATTACAGAACTGCACGGCCTGCTGGTGCTAACGTTAGCAGCTAGCATCCATCACTATCACTAACATTAAGCCTGCTGGTGCTAACGTTAGCAGCTAGCATCCATCACTATCACTAACATTAAGCCTGCTGGTGCTAACGTTAGCAGCTAGCATCCATCACTATCACTAACATTAAGCCTGCTGGTGCTAACGTTAGCAGCTAGCATCCATCACTATCACTAACATTAAGCCTGCTGGTGCTAACGTTAGCAGCTAGCATCCATCACTATCACTAACATTAAGCCTGCTGGTGCTAACGTTAGCAGCTAGCATCCATCACTATCACTAACATTAAGCCTGCTGGTGCTAACGTTAGCAGCTAGCATCCATCACCATCACTAACATTAAATTAAGCTAAAGCTAGAGGTGACTACTAGGAAAAGCTAAAGCGTTACCCCCAGGCCATATTTTTGCTTCGATAAGGGCGAGTAAAATAGTGTCTAATACACGTTAATTAAGCAAAGATGTAACAGGAAACAAAGCAATGCAATTGTTGATGAATTGATATCCTATGCAGGCAACTGATAGTACTGAAGACTTGCAGAGTGAATGTAGCGTTAGAAATGCACTGCTGTGCTGTTAACGTGATTAACGTGTTCCTTTATTTTGCAACCAAAGTTGGCATTTTGTCAGCCAGCCACCCAGTCAGCCAGCCAGCCAGTCAGCCAGCCAGCCACCCAGTCAGCCAGCCAGCCAGTCACCTAGCCAGCCAGCCAGCCAGTCACCTAGCCAGCCAGCCAACCAGTCACCTAGCCAGCCAGCCAGTCACCTAGCCACCCAGCCAGCCAGTCACCTAGCCAGCCAGCCAGCCAGTCACCTAGCCAGCCAGCCAGCCAGTCACCTAGCCACCCAGCCAGCCAGTCACCCAGTCAGCCAGCCAGCCAGTCACCCAGTCAGCCAGCCAGCCAGCCAGTCACCCAGTCAGCCAGCCAGCCAGTCACCCAGTCAGCCAGCCAACCAGTCACCTAGCCAGCCAGCCAGTCACCTAGCCACCCAGCCAGCCAGTCACCCAGTCAGCCAGCCAGCCAGTCACCCAGTCAGCCAGCCAGCCAGTCACCTAGCCACCCAGCCAGCCAGTCACCCAGTCAGCCAGTCACCCAGCCAGCCAGCCAGCCACCCAGTCAGCCAGCCAGCCAGTCACCTAGCCAGCCAGCCAGCCAGTCACCTAGCCAGCCAGCCAACCAGTCACCTAGCCAGCCAGCCAGTCACCTAGCCACCCAGCCAGCCAGTCACCCAGTCAGCCAGCCAGCCAGCCAGTCACCCAGTCAGCCAGCCAGCCAGCCAGTCACCCAGTCAGCCAGCCAGCCAGTCACCCAGTCAGCCAGCCAACCAGTCAGTCACCCAGCCAGCCAGCCAGCCAGCCAGCCAGCCAACCAGTCACCCAGCCAGCCAGTCACCCAGTCAGCCAGCCAGCCAGTCACCCAGTCAGCCAGCCAGCCAGTCACCCAGTCAGCCAGCCAGCCAGTCACCTAGCCAGCCAGCCAGCCAGTCACCCAGTCAGCCAGTCACCCAGTCAGCAAGCCAGCCAGTCACCCAGCCAGTCAGCCAGCCAGTCAGTCACCCAGCCAGCCAGCCAGTCAGTCAGTCAGCCAGTCACCCAGTCAGTCAGCCAGTCAGTCAGTCAGCCAGTCACCCAGTCAGTCAGTCAGTCAGTCACCCAGTCACCCAGTCACCCAGTCAGCCAGCCAGCCAGCCAGTCACCCAGCCAGCCAGCCAGTCAGTCAGTCACCCAGCCAGCCAGCCAGTCAGTCACCCAGTCAGTCAGTCACCAAGTCAGCCACCCAGCCAGCCAGCCAGTCACCCAGCCAGCCAGTCATCCAGTCACCAAGTCAGCCACCCAGCCATCCAGCCAGTCACCCAGCCAGCCAGTCACCTAGCCACCCAGCCAGCCAGTCACCCAGTCAGCCAGCCAGCCAGTCACCCAGTCAGCCAGCCAGTCACCCAGTCAGCCAGTCACCCAGTCAGCCAGCCAGCCAGTCAGTCACCCAGCCAGCCAGTCAGCCAGCCAGTCAGTCAGTCACCCAGCCAGCCAGCCAGTCAGTCAGTCAGTCACCCAGCCAGCCAGCCAGTCAGTCACCCAGTCAGTCAGTCACCCAGTCAGCCACCCAGCCAGCCAGCCAGTCATCCAGTCACCCAGCCAGTCAGTCAGTCACCCAGTCAGCCAGCCAGTCAGCCAGTCAGCCAGTCAGTCAGTCACCCAGTCAGCCAGCCAGTCAGCCAGTCAGCCAGTCAGTCAGTCAGTCAGTCAGTCAGTCACCCAGTCAGCCAGCCAGTCAGTCACCCAGTCAGCCAGTCAGTCAGTCAGCCAGTCAGTCAGTCACCCAGTCAGTCAGTCAGTCAGTCACCCAGTCAGTCAGTCACCCAGTCAGCCACCCAGCCAGCCAGCCAGTCACCCAGCCAGTCAGTCAGTCACCCAGTCAGCCAACCAGTCAGCCAGTCAGCCAGTCAGTCAGTCACCCAGTCAGCCAGCCAGTCAGCCAGTCAGCCAGTCAGTCAGTCAGTCAGCCAGTCAGTCAGTCAGCCAGTCAGTCAGTCACCCAGTCAGCCAGTCAGTCAGTCACCCAGTCAGCCAGCCAGTCACCCAGTCAGCCAGTCAGTCAGTCACCCAGTCAGCCAGTCAGTCAGTCACCCAGTCAGCCAGCCAGCCAGCCAGCCAGCCAGCCAACCAGTCACCCAGTCAGCTAGTCAGTCACCCAGTCAGCCAGTCACCCAGTCAGTCAGTCACCCAGTCAGCCAGCCAGCCAGTCAGTCAGTCACCCAGTCAGCCAGTCAGTCAGTCACCCAGTCAGCCAGCCAGCCAGTCACCTAGCCAGCCAGCCAACCAGTCACCCAGCCAGCCAGTCACCCAGTCAGCCAGTCACCTAGCCAGCCAGCCAGCCAGCCAGTCACCCAGCCAGCCAGTCACCCAGTCAGCCAGTCACCCAGCCAGCCAGTCAGTCACCCAGTCAGTCAGTCACCAAGTCAGCCAGCCAGTCACCAAGTCAGCCAGTCAGTCAGCCAGCCAGTCAGCCAGCCACCCACCCAGCCAGCCAGCCAGCCAGTCAGTCACCCAGTCAGCCAGCCAGCCAGTCACCTAGCCAGCCAGCCAACCAGTCACCCAGCCAGCCAGTCACCCAGTCAGCCAGTCACCTAGCCAGCCAGCCAGCCAGCCAGTCACCTAGCCAGCCAGCCAGCCAGCCAGTCACCCAGCCAGCCAGTCACCCAGTCAGCCAGTCACCTAGCCAGCCAGCCAGTCACCCAGTCAGTCACCCAGTCAGTCAGTCACCAAGTCAGCCAGCCAGTCACCAAGTCAGCCAGTCAGTCAGCCAGCCAGTCAGCCAGCCAGCCAGTCAGTCACCCAGTCAGTCAGTCACCAAGTCAGTCAGTCAGTCAGTCACCCAGTCAGTCAGTCACCAAGTCAGCCAGCCAGTCACCAAGTCAGTCAGCCAGCCAGCCAGCCAGTCACCCAGCCAGCCAGCCAGCCAGCCAGTCAGTCACCCAGCCAGCCAGCCAGTCACCCAGCCAGCCAGCCAGCCAGTCAGTCAGTCACCCAGCCAGCCAGCCAGTCAGTCACCCAGCCAGTCAGCCAGTCAGTCAGTCACCCAGTCAGCCAGCCAGCCAGCCAGCCAGTCACCCAGCCAGCCAGCCAGCCAGTCATCCAGTCACCCAGCCAGTCAGTCAGTCAGCCAGTCAGTCAGTCACCCAGTCAGCCAGTCAGTCAGTCACCCAGTCAGCCAGCCAGCCAGCCAGTCACCCAGCCAGCCAGCCAGCCAGTCAGTCAGTCAGTCACCCAGCCAGCCAGCCAGCCAGTCAGTCAGTCAGTCACCCAGCCAGCCAGTCACCCAGCCAGCCAGTCATCCAGTCACCCAGCCAGTCAGTCAGTCAGCCAGTCAGTCAGTCAGTCACCCAGCCAGTCAGTCAGTCAGCCAGTCAGTCATCCAGTCACCCAGCCAGTCAGTCAGTCAGCCAGTCAGTCAGTCACCCAGTCAGCCAGTCAGTCAGTCACCCAGTCAGTCAGTCACCCAGTCAGCCAGTCAGTCAGTCACCCAGTCAGCCAGCCAGTCAGTCACCCAGTCACCCAGTCAGCCAGTCAGTCACCCAGTCACCCAGTCAGCCAGCCAGTCAGTCACCCAGTCAGCCAGCCAGTCAGTCACCCAGTCACCCAGTCAGCCAGTCAGTCACCCAGTCAGCCAGTCAGTCAGTCACCCAGTCAGCCAGTCAGTCAGTCACCCAGTCAGCCAGTCAGTCAGTCACCCAGTCAGCCAGCCAGTCAGTCAGTCAGTCACCCAGTCAGCCAGTCAGTCAGTCACCCAGTCAGCCAGTCAGTCACCCAGTCAGCCAGCCAGTCAGTCACCCAGTCAGCCAGTCAGTCAGTCACCCAGTCAGCCAGCCAGTCAGTCACCCAGTCAGCCAGTCAGTCACCCAGCCAGCCAGTCAGTCAGTCACCCAGTCAGCCAGTCAGTCACCCAGCCAGCCAGTCAGTCAGTCACCCAGCCAGCCAGTCAGTCAGTCACCCAGTCAGCCAGCCAGTCACCCAGCCAACCAGTCAGTCAGTATCGCAGCACTTGGGTGGCAGGCAGGCTTGTGTTTCTGAAATTGCAAAGCCACCTTCAGAGACGGCTACTAACGTTGAGTCATACATCGTTCTGTTTACATTGGCACAAACGGCAGAGAACAGTTTACTTACTATACTAGGGGTGGGGGGGGAATCCATACAGCAATATATCCCAATAGTTTGCGTGCCGATATTATATTGATTTGATACAGTGTCACCAAGTATCGATAAAGAAAAATGATAATATTGACAATCCCATTTTACTGTAATAAAAATGATTGGAATGAGGTGAACAGACATTATCGTATTAGATAAAAACAGAAGATGTATATATATTTTTTATTGCAGTTCTTCAGTTACACGGATATCATGATGTATCGTAGATTACATTTCTTGTAATAATATATTGATTATCGCAGATATCGTGTAACGTGATATTATCGTTATCGAGGGCCAAATATCATCATAATATCGTATCATATTGTTCCACCCCTATTCTATACAGATAAGTTAGATAACTAACAAAGGAAACCGCTCAACACCACCCTGAGGACCAGCACCAGTTCCCTGCCGCAGATTTGAGAAACAGCAGTAGTGTAGTCAGTGACAACACTTCCAGGCCACATGGCACCCCGGCATTGACGGCACAGTCAATCTTTCAAAAATCTGTGTAAAAGACAGTAGCGATATATATCTAGCTTATTGGACAACATTGTTTTCAAATGATGAACCTGTGTGACAACCTGCATGGGGTCCTGTTTAGCTCAATGTGTAGAACATGGCATTTAACACCTGATTCCCGGCGTGGACACACCCACATCAACATCTGTATACAGTTATACACCCACATCAACATCTGTATAGTTATACACCCGCATCAACATCTGTATACAGTTACACACCCGCATCAACATCTGTATACAGTTACACACCCGCATCAACATCTGTATACAGTTATACACCCGCATCAACATCTGTATACAGTTATACACCCACATCAACATCTGTATACAGTTATACACCCACATCAACATCTGTATACAGTTATACACCCACATCAACATCTGTATACAGTTACACACCCACATCAACATCTGTATACAGTTACACACCCACATCAACATCTGTATACAGTTACACACCCACATCAACATCTGTATACAGTTATACACCCACATCAACATCTGTATACAGTTATACACCCACATCAACATCTGTATACAGTTATACACCCACATCAACATCTGTATACAGTTATACACCCACATCAACATCTGTATACAGTTACACACCCACATCAACATCTGTATACAGTTATACACCCACATCAACATCTGTATACAGTTACACACCCACATCAACATCTGTATACAGTTATACACCCACATCAACATTTGTATACAGTTATACACCCACATCAACATCTGTATACAGTTATACACCCACATCAACATCTGTATACAGTTACACACCCACATAAACATCTGTATACAGTTACACACCCGCATCAACATCTGTATACAGTTATACACCCGCATCAACATCTGTATACAGTTATACACCTGCATCAACATCTGTATACAGTTATACACCCACATCAACATCTGTATACAGTTACACACCCACATCAACATCTGTATACAGTTACACACCCACATCAACATCTGTATACAGTTACACACCCACATCAACATCTGTATACAGTTATACACCCACATCAACATCTGTATACAGTTATACACCCACATCAACATCTGTATACAGTTATACACCCACAGTGCTGTAAAGTGCCTGGGATAAAAGTGCCCATACCAGTATGTTAACATGCAATCCACAACAGCAAAGAAAGACAGGGGCATCTAGGTCTAAGCACTAGGGCTGAGCCCAAACGTTCGAACCTTCGAACCTTCGTTCGTTACGTTGGCATTCGAATTCTAAATCAACATTCGAATTTTTTATTAATAAAAAAAGAAATACAAACAAAAGATTAAAAAAAATTACCCCCTATTAATTCTGTTTAAACCAATGGGGGTTTTCTTCACAGTTGCAGATAAAGATGAGGCTACACTAATATTATAGTATTAAAAGAAACTGATGAGTTATATTCATTAAAGAAAGTTGATTTAATTGATTTAGTTGGGCTGGGGCTTCTCCCTGGGCTGGGTCTGGGGCTGGAAAGTTGATTTAATAAAAAGAAAATACTAATTTAATCAGATTAATGACTTTATTCAAATTGATGATTTAGTTTGAGGATATTTAAAAAGAAATTAAAAAGAAATTAAAAAGACATTTACATTTTTTTAAATTAAAAACGAAGGTTCGAACGTTCGTTAGAAAAACCCTGACGAAGTTCGAATACAAAAAACGCACTTGCATACCCCGGCAGAGACCCAGGTTTGATTCCCGGCAACTGTACCTCCGGCTTGTCCAGACGTTCCTTCGAACACAATATTGTGTTCGTGGGTGGGAAGTCGGTGGGGTACGAGCCCTGGTCGTTGCAATAGCGACTCCTACTGGTCAGTCGGGGCACCTGTTCCGCAGGGAGGGGATCTGGGGGAGGTGGCATGAACCTCCGTGCGTGTCACGCTCTCCCAGTGAAACTCCCAGCTGTCTGGTGAAGAGTAGCGGCTGGCGACTCCACATGTATCAGAGGAGGCATGTGGTAGTTCTACACCCTCCCCAGACTGACAGTAGGGTAATCTACACCCTCCCCAGACTGACAGTAGGGTAATCTACACCCTCCCCAGACTGACAGTAGGGTAATCTACACCCTCCCCAGACTGACAGTAGGGTAGTCTACACCCTCCCTAGACTGACAGTAGGGTAGTCTACACCCTCCCTAGACTGACAGTAGGGTAATCTACACCCTCCCCAGACTGACAGTAGGGTAGTCTACACCCTCCCTAGACTGACAGTAGGGTAGTCTACACCCTCCCTAGACTGACAGTAGGGTAGTCTACACCCTCCCTAGACCGACAGTAGGGCAGCGCAACGACCAGGAGGGAATTGGCATAACGACTAAATTAAAAAAATTTAAATAAAAAAAAAGACAGAGGGAACATATTTAGACTTTTCTTGCATATCGATTTAGACCATTATTTTGGGGTCGCAGGACAAAATAAATTAGCTATATTATAAAGAGAGCAAAATGAGATATTCACTTTTCTCCATTAAGAGAGATGTAACATGCCACGTGTGTCCCTTGGTATCGGATTTTAGTATTAAGGAAATTACCCAATACAGATATGTTTCAGCCTGGTACTGGTTCCCGCATCCCTTCCTTCTCAGCTTGTTATTGTGTATGATACGGGCCGACTGCCTCATAATCAGGGGGTTTGTTTTTGATTCCTTGGGTGTTTCATGCAGACTCATTGTTCCTATAAGATGTCGTTGCCCAAGGCTGAATAATTAAGATTACATGATGAACGGCCTTAATCATAATCATAATCATCGGCCGGACTGGACCAGAACAGGCGCTAAAAACAAGATTACAAACATCACAAAACAAACTGGTCAGACTTCTACTTGACCTTACTCCTAGAACCCACCTCACCCCTGCCCACTTTGACAACCTAGGATGGCTTAGAGTAGACGACAGAGTACAGCAACTTGCAATGGGCCTGGTCTACAAGATACACTATACGACTAAGGTACCCATGTACATGTCAAAATACTTCCCAAAGGTCAGTGAATACCACAACCACAACACCAGAGGAAGCTCAACAAATCATGTTAAACCCAGATTCGGCTCAAACAAGGGACTAAACACGTTTCGCAATTATGCCACATCAATGTGGAACACCCTACCCAAAGCTGTAAAGGAATGTGAATCCCTACCCACATTCAAAACCGCTCTAAAAGAGCACCTACGGGAGGCTGCAATTCTAAACTGGCCACCGTATATGTCCAAACCCCCCCACCACCTCCTAATAGACAGTCTCCTTCCCTCCGTATGTATATATTCTCTCCCCACCGTATGTATATTTCTCTCCCACCCACCCACCCCATCCTAATGTACAGTCTCCTCCCCATCATATGTATATACTCTCTGTCAGGATCTATGGGTAACAGTACTGTATATTTGCATATCATATGTCACAAATGTAGCAGTACTATATACCTGTATGTCATGTATGTCCCTATGCCATAAATGTCATGATGTCATGTATGTTGTGTAATGTCATAAATGTCACTATGAATTGAAAATGGGGGACCCTGATGTAAACAAGACAAACGTCTTTCTCTGGTCTGCATCCCCTTAACAATTGTGTGTATTGAGCCGTACTGTATTGTACCCATTCTGCAATCTGTTGAATAAAGTTTTCATTCATTCATTCATTCATTCATTCATTCATTCATTCATTCATTCATTCATTCATTCAACATGTAATCAGGGTGAGAGGTGAGAGATGTGAGAGGAGAGGTGGTCTGAGCTCTGGCCGCCAACACACCAGGATCATGTTCAGAGTTCAGAGTTCACCAGAGGATCCTAAATTAAGAAGGAGGATTACCCTGTTATTAGCATTGTTATTATTGTGAAAAATAATCAGGCTCATGTGTAGGGCTGACCTTCGAAAAAAAATTGGCATTCGAAGCTTCGGGGCCGAGATTCGATTTTAATTTGAAGCTTCGAGATTAAAAAATATATATGGGCGGTCAGGTGGCGTAGCGGAGATTGTGCTCATCACCAATGCAAGAGGCTGCGGTCTCGACTCCCGGAGAGTCAGCAATGCCTTGGCTCGGGCGGATCGCTATACTAACTCGTTTGGCTGAGTTAGGGGGAGGGGAGCCGTGGGTGGGTCCTGGGCGTTGTGGACAGCGACCCCTACAGTTCGGTCGGGGCGTCTGCTCAGCGAAGGTAGGATCTGGTGAGAGGTAGTGCGGCCTCCCACACGTTACACTCTCCCAGTGAGAATCTGCGCGGCCAGGCTGGCTGCCGGCTGGCTGCACATGCGTCGGAGGAAAGCATGTGACAGTCTCCGGCCTCTCGGACCAACAGTTTGGGAAAGTGCGCAACAACCAGGAAGGGGGTTGGGAATTGGCATAACGACTAAACAGTGGGATGGGAGAAAAATCGGGGAAAAAAAAGAAGGAGGGGGAAAAAGATAATAAAATAATAATAATAATAATAATAATAATATATAATATATATTAATATTATTTTTTAATTACATTTATTATTATTTTTTTTTTATGTTGTGGGACTTGTACAGCACTTCGTTCAACTTTGTCAGTGCTGTAAAGTTTAAACCTTTTTAAAATCTTAGACAAACGAAACACTTTGCTTTCATGAAATATTGTGAGCCGTCATTTGAGGCTTTATAAAAGCAGCACAATGAACACAAATCTGTCAGTGCCGAGTCCGACCTCGTCTTAAATAACAAACGGCATTGCTTGTTGTAGTTAACAAAGAGAGGCAGAGTTGATTTAGCAAAAAGCAAAAAGAAATTAATATTTTTTTTCTTTTTTTTTTTATATATATTCGAATTTTATTTTCCCATTCAAATCCCATGCCCATCGAATGAAGCTTTGAAGTATTTAAGACAGCCCTACTTATGTGACGCTATTGACGTTTTGAATACGTTTTCAAATATTGTAGCAATTCCTACTACTAATAAACAATACAATGAAAAACTCTGCAAGGGCTAAAACAATCCTAGTCTACTAATAGTCATGGAATTTGTCAACTAATCGAACTAATCAAACTAAGACAGTTTTTCCTGAAATTCCCACATGCAACCACGCAGAAGGACCTCTTTAATTCTAATTCTTACCAGAAATGCGCTCATCATTTATCAGGAAATAACCCATTCAACGTGGAAAAAGCGTAAAATAATAATAATGTCTTGGTCGATTGCAAATCAACCCCCCCCCCCCCCCCCCCCTACCCCTACCACCCTCAGGCTTGAAAAGAATCCGAGCAACAGGCCCAAGTTAAGGCAGAAAACACATGTGATGTCACAACAAGTGCTCATGGGATACTGCAGCAACATGAACGTCAATTTGGGCGTGGCCGCTGCATAGCACCAATAAGACCACAGACACCATTACACTTACAGGCAGAGTGATAAGCACACGCGCACACACACACACACACACACACACACACACACACACACACACACACACACACACACACACACACACACACACACACACACACACACACACACACACACACACACACACACACACACACACACACACACACACACACACACACACACACACACACACACACACACACACACACACACACACACACACACACACACACACACACACACACACACACACACACACACGTACATGCATGCATGTAGACACACACACATAACACACTTGCACACACACCTGGGTTTTCACTATATGCATGAATCACAATAGGGAGGTGTAGTCTGACGTCACTGGTTGTTCCACCCGTATAGGGATTTATCATTGGGAAAATGGATTATCGGCTATTGTAACAATTCTGCCGCATGGAAATTGAAAAGCTTTCCATTTTTGCACAAAACGAGTTCCCTTCTATCACTAACATTATTGTTTAAGCATTTTTGGTTGAAATAAAATTTGACAATTTTTTTTTTATGAACAATTGCGAATATTTTCATGTTGAGCTATAAATTGTGGATGAATAAGCACAGAAAAGTACACCATGCCAATGTTAATGCTTTATTTGTTTTAAACGAGGCGATTTAGAAATGGGCAATGGGGAATTACATTGCGTTGGGACGGACGGACGGACGGTATTACGGCATCTAGACCTGCTGTGTTCAAGGCCTCGCCCTCTCTTTACAGGAAAGGGTTTTGCAGGACTGCAAGCTGCACAAGGACATGGGTGACGGGTCGACTCCATCTCTCATCGTTGCACTGACACCATTCCAGAAAAAGGGGGGGGGGGGAGATGAACTACTTCAGTTGTCCTTTGCCTTCTACTGAACTAATGAGGTCCACACAGAAGTGGCAGCAGAACAGTATATAGGCTACTGAACTAATGAGCAGTGTTGCGATGCTCATATCAACACTGGTTGCACGCACGCTAATGACGCCATGTGCACGCGCGCATAAATGGTCCCTCGCATAAGGACAGACTAAAGAAAGTGCCTAATTGCCTCTACGAATGGAATGTAACACCTGACGACCGCCGCTATTGATATGCAAAGTAGCCAGGTGGGTACTGCGAGTTGGCGCATCAGTCGAGTGCAGCGCATTCCTGTGTGCACGCGCGTGCACATCCGTGTGTGCGTGCACGCGCTTCTGCTCACAAAACTTTGGTTGCACGGAGTGCAACCTTGTCCCATGAGCAACGCATCACTGCTAATGAGGTCCATGTAGAAGTGGCAGCAGAACAGTATCAGGGTTTCCCATTAATGACCTAGACCAGTGGTGCCCAACCAGTCGATCGCGATCGACCTGTAGATCGTGTGCTGGTTTCAAGTAGACCACGAGATTATTTTGGAAAATCATTTAATTTGATTTGATTTGGAGGGGAGGACAAAAAACGTTCGAGCAGTCCTGTGTATAACAGGCAGTCAGGCAGCCTGAGCCAATCGATACCGTCTACATTCCGTACATTCCGGACAGCGAGCTTCACCCATAGGGATGCAAATTGGTGCCTTTGTTTTCATGGAGTGGCACGAGTGGGGGTCGGGCCCATCACCTGGCAGGTACAGTATAAACGTGGCTCTGAGACCAGCCTTGAGTCACTCGAAACTGCAAGATGAATGGAACACCACCAGCAAAAAAGAGGTTCATTCAGAGGACGCTACTTTTCAACAACGCCAGCAAGACCTCACTGCCGCCAGCCAGGACCCTCCGAGGAGCTGCCGCCACCAGGGAGCAGCTCCAACGCCACCTCCGACGAGCTGCCGCCGCCGCGGCCAGGGAGCAGCTTCAAGGCCGCCTCCGACGAGCTGCCGCCGCCGCCGCCAGGGAGCAGCTCCAACGCCGCCTCCGATGAGATACCGGATAGCACCAGCGTCAGCGCCGCAAGCAGAACCGGAGCAGCCAAAAGACCAAAAACATATAATTTCCATGAAGAGTGGGAGGAGGCTTCCTTTTTTGTTTATTTCAATGCAAAATCAGTCTGTCTGATTTGCAAACAAACCGTGGCTGTGCCGAAAAAGGGTAATTTGGAGCGGCATTATACAACGATGCACAAGAAACACTGCGCGGATTTTCCTCCTGTCGTGGAAATATATTATCATACCATTGTGGTGTTGTATGGGAGGGGCTGTCATCATATATCAATGTAATGTGTGCGTCTCTCTGTAGTCAGCCACAACAATATTAAATCTATCCTTGTACTGTATTAAACCCTGAATGGTATAAGGCTGTAGGTCACACTGTTGTGGAAACTGCTTTGTTTTCCTTAAGAGTCAGTCATAACAAGGCATTTCAGCTTTCTCTCCGGGTAGTTTTCCAGTCCCTTCCACGTCATATGCATATATTAACTGTCTTTTCGAACGAGAGCTCGCTCTCACTTGGTGATCAGACATTTGTTTACATGGTCTGATTTCCAACTGTGCATTCCTTATCAATTGATCAAGTGAGGAATTAAATCTATCTTCTATTTCTTATTTCAACTTTGGACTCAGAAAAGTTATTTGCTCATATTATATTATAAATCTCCCACAACAGATGGCGACGAGGTGTTACAGTTACATTAGGGTGTCAAGATAGACCAGACAGCGGGAGTTCAGAGCGGTGCATTGCCGACGAGCAATCCAGGGGAATACTAATTATCCCCTGCCCTAAGCCTCCGGGAAAAGGATCAAGGAGAAGGGGGGACACCTGGAAACAGACTGTTTTGTCATCTCTGGCAGGTAAACCCATATGGATGCGTGCGGGAGTTGGACGTTATTTTGAGGCTCTGAGTCCAGATGTTGTCTAGGACTGGAACATAGTATTGTTTTTTTTGGGTACCCTTTTTATGGTTTTCCTCTGGACACTTGGAATTAAGAGGTATGTTCCGATAATTAGGCGGGAATTACATTTGTATCCGAAATAACAGGCGTGTGCAAAGGGGTACTGTGGGTATAGTGGAGTTCATGCAATAATTTTAGGCACTGATTCTGGTTTTTGGTTGTTTTTTTTCCTCACAGAGAGGCGGGAAGTTGGACCGTGCGTGGGAATACCAAGAGATAGGGGACAGGGGCTTATGTCGTATGATTAGTTTTCCACTACCTTATCTGGTTGAACTGCAGTTTTTCTGAAAAGAAATAAGATAGGGGCATTGTTAGTACGCTGCGTCACAGAGCTTTTTTCTCGAAAGTGTTCAGAGGAAACGATTTGTCTGCCACATATTTTATTGTGGTTTTAATTTTTTGTCTTTAATTTTTTGTTTGGTTTTGTTTGTTTAGTTTGTTTTTGTTATATTTGTTATCTTTATTTTATTTGCGCTATGGGAAGAGGCAGGAGCAAGTTGGCGGGGCCACAGGGTGAGGAAAGTGGAAGAGTGAAGTATATGAGAAGCACTTATGGTTTAGATTCGGTGGCCTACGTCGACAAGTGGGTAAAGGAAAACAATTTTCCGATAGGAGGTTCTTTCTCATTGACTAAATTGAAAGAGCTAGAGGAAGCATTGAGGGAAGTGAGAAGTCGGTTGAGGAAAAAGCAGCGTGTTAAAATAGAGGTTGTGGAGGATTTAGAGAAGCAGGAGGCTTGTTTAGGTCTATGGAAGAGAGAGGCAGAGAGGAGAGAGGGAAAAAGAGCGATGAAGCTTTTGCCTGCAGACGATGTAGAGGATAACATTTTGCTGTCTGTCTCTTCCCCCACGGCGGTGGTGTCGCTGCTGTGTCTGGACCCTGACCTCGATGCCCTTCCGTGTGTGAGGCCTCCCCTACGTCAACCACCTGGATTACCGGCGACTGGGCCTCCCCTGCGTCAACCACCTGGACTACCGGCGACTGAGTCTCCCCTGCGTCAATCACCTGGACGACCGGCGACTGAGCCTCCCCTGTGGCAACCACCTGGACTACCGGCGCCTCTCCTGCCACACTTGGATCCCTCCTGCCCTGGAGATCTGCCTCCCCCTCCGCCTACGCTGTGGCTACGTTCCCCCCCACCTAGACCGTTCACACCAATGGCTGGATTGACAACAACGGATGACCTTTCCAAGCAGATGAGGGACCTCCAGCTGACCGTGGAACGAAATACACGGGCTACGTCAAGATATATAATGGGGGGGAGGTCCGCTTCGGAGGACCCCTCCTCTTTGGTGTTGTCTTCAGGGGGAAGTCCACAAAAGAGGAGCAGGGGGGAGGGTATGAGGGAACAGGAGAGAATTGACTATAGTAGCCAGATGATGAAACATGCCATGGCCCCTTCTGAGGTAGATCCGCTACTCGTCAGTAACCAATTTCCTATGGTTCAGGTAGCGGGCCCTGAGGGGGTGATTCTCGTTCACCGCCCATGGAATTATGAGGACGGAGAAAAGGCTATGGGGCATTTACCGGACATAACTGCATCAGGCCAGCGTTTTGCGGACCAGCTGTTGAGTTTCTGCCAGGAATTCATGCCCACTAACACAGAACTGCGACGGCTGCTAATGAAGAGGCTGGGACCAACTCATTACGCAAAGATTAAGTCAGCTTTGGGTGATGGAGATGTGAGAATGGGCCACAGGGATTGGACGCATGCGAGCAATGGACCTTATGTTGTCGTCATACAGGCAGTAAGGGACAGAATAATTGAGGTTTTCCCACTCAAAGTGGACATGAAAAAAATCACAGCTTGCAAACAGATTGTGAGTGAAAGCACAGAGGACTATTACACTAGATTGTATGGGGTTTTCACTATCAACAGCGGATTACAGGAAGCGCATGATCTGCCGGACGAGCCTGATGTGTGGGAGAGTCACATGAGCAGAACATTTTTGGATGGACTGATTCCGCCTATCGCAGAAAAAGTGAAGAACTATTGTGTGTGTGTCGCGGATGCCAGACTGGCAGATGTGAGAAAACATGCAAAGCACGCTGAGCAAAGATACAGAGAAGAAATGGAGGAGAAAGGGAAAAAAGCCAGCAAGTTACATGAGCAATCGCAGTTGACTTTGGTTAGAGCTGTTACACAGCTTTCGAGGGAGGACACAGCTGGCCAGACCGTTCCGAGAGGATATCAGAGGGGAAATGCCTATAAAAAACAGGGACAGCGTCAACGCCCTGGAGCGTGCTTCATTTGCGGCGAAAATGATCATTGGCACCGAGATTGCGATCAGAGGGACCAATTTGAGATGAAAAAGGAGCAGTGGCGAGCTGAGGTTCAACAACAGCGCCGCAGAGGAGGAGGACGAGGTGGAGCGGGGGACAGAGAGAGAGAGGGACATGCAGCGGAGCCATCGCATTGACTAGGAGGGGGATCACAGCGGATGGGTGTCGAGGCGAGGAGGGCCGGGCAGAGCAACAACCGCAGGCAGAGTATAAACACACACACACACACACTCAACCGACTTCGCACACATGCAATGTGCAATGAAAAACAAAGTGAAGGAATCCACACACTGATAGCGGAAGCCATTTCGCATATTGAAAGTAGAGTGCCTGTCTTATACATATTTAAAGTTTGAGAATACAGCTTACTTAAAGATGCCAGTTATGACTTTGTATATTTCAAATGAACCGGTGACATTCATTGTTGACTCAGGGGCAACACATAGCGTGCTTACTGAAAAAAGTTGTCCAGGGGCAAAGATAAGCGGGCGCTATGCTTTTTCCAGGGGGGCATCTGGGACTGTAATCAGAGAAAACTATACATTGCCGATATCTTGCGTTATACAGGATGGAGGGAAGGCAGACTTGAGTTTTAAACATGCATTCTTGTATTCATCTGCCTGTCCGTTTAATCTCTTGGGGAGAGATTTAATGATTTTGCTGGGTATTCAATTAATATCAACGCCGGGGGGGGTGGAAGTGACAAAACCAGAGAACACACTTTTGAAATCATATTTCCCTTTTACATTTTTGTATCAATGGTGGGCAGAAATGGAGATGGCGTCTCAATTAATTGAGATGGCTCGCTCAGTTGTTCCGCCAGATGCGGATTTTATGGGGGCACACCAGATACATATGACTGCGCAGGTATCACAAGACCCTGACCCTGAGTTTAGTGATCGTTTCTTTTCCAAGATAGATGATGAAATCCTTTGTTCTGCTCTGTATTGGGATAATCAGAGATGTATAATGGGGGTGGAGCTGAATCGGGAACAGGGGGAAATCTATAGCATGCCAGACTCAAGGCCTCACATGTGCTTGTCAAAACATGTGACGGACAGATGGGAGGACTTGAGCTCTTTTGCCGCAAGGTGTAACAACGTGTCTGATTGGGGGCCGACTGAGCGACCCGGGGTGATGTATTCTGCCTTGTCGGGCATTTACAAAATGCAGATGGCACCGTTTATTTGCAAAGTGATAAGAAGTGTGTACATTCTCCCTGACTCGGAGGACACTCAAGTCGGGCAACAGTACAGTGATGAGTTCTTGGTAGATACAGGGGTGCCTAATGAGCTTGTGGGAGTGAACCCTGCTCTATGGGCATGTGGCAAGTATGACGTGGGGCTCATTAAAAATGCAGAGCCTGTTGTCATAGTGCCTAAAAGTGACTATAGGCCTGTAAGGAATCAGTATGCGCTGAAAAAAGAGGCTGTGGAGGGGATCCGACCGGTGTTTGAGTCTTTACTTGAGAAAGGAATAATAGTACCATGCTCAAACTCCTCGGTCAGAACGCCTATATTTCCAGTTAAGAAAGTGAGAGGAGAAGGCCAGGCTACAGAATGGAGATTTGTTCAGGATCTCCAGGCCGTCAATCAGGCTGTCCATAGTAGAGCCCCGGATGTGCCGAATCCTCACACCATCATGAGCCAGATTCCAGCCAATGCTAATTGGTTTTCAGTGGTGGATTTATCTAATGTGTTTTTTAGTGTTCCGGTACACAAGGACAGTCAGTTTTGGTTCGCTTTCATGTTCAACGGTAAATCATACACATTTACTAGGCTCTGTCAGGGGTTTTGTGATAGTCCTACGATTTATCATCAGGGGCTAAGGCTGAGTTTAGACCCTTTGATTCTTACGGAGGGAACGGCTCTTTTGCAATATTGTGATGATTTATTAATAGCAGCTCCTACTAGCGAGCAGTGTAGGGAGGACACTATTGCTCTATTGAATCACTTGGCAGAGGAGGGTCACAAAGCTAGTCTAACAAAGCTACAGTTTGTCAAACAGCGTGTCACTTTTCTGGGGCATATTCTTACTCTAGAGGGAAAGGAGTTATCACCTAACAGAATAGAGGCCATTGTCAGACTCCCGCGTCCACTCACAAAGAAGCAGGTCATGTCTTTTATGGGCACATGTGGGTTTTGCCGGTCGTTCATTCCCAATTATTCAGAGCTGGAGAGCCCTCTAAGCCAGGGGTTCCCAAACTTTTCAGGCCGGGGCCCAGAAAATAAGGCGTCAGAGAGCCGCGGCCCAATGCACATCGTCTGGCTTTTTCTTTTTTTTTTTTTTTGCCAGGCGACCGATTTTTTAAGCCAAATATCACTTCAATCCTATTAAGTTAGTTCAAGTTAGTTATTCATTTATATGTGCTATTTATGAGAGGGCTAACTTGTTGCAAAATAATAATGATAATAATAATAGCCTCATTAAAATACTATTGTTGCTTCGGTTGTTTTCAGCGTTTTATGTGCATAATCTGTTATTTAGTTTGAAATGTTCGTTGAAATAAGTAGATTTTTCGTTTTTGTTTATTTATTAAGTTAATATAAAACCATATAGTCACATTTTAGAATACAATAGAATAGAATGTTAGAATACAACTAGAAACACTGTCCTGGCCTGCTTCTAAGTTCAGTGGCCTGACAAAAAAAATTTAAATAAAAAATTTAAAAAAAAAAAAAAAAAAAAAAAAAAATTAGTTTTTTTATTTTATTTTTTTATTTTTTTTAATCGTCTCGCGGCCCATCCGTGGCTGCTCGCGGCCCACCTTTGGGTCGCGACCCCGACTTTGGGAACCACTGCTCTAAGCGATATGATTCATGGAAAGGGTCTGGTGTCGACCGGCAAGGTCACGTGGACATCAGAGGCAGAGGCGGCGTTTGTAACATTAAAAAAGGCATTACAGACCACTCCTTCTCTGGGAATCCCAGATCCTACACAGCCTTTCACACAGACAGTAGATGAAAAAAATGGTCATATGACGTCTGTTCTCTTGCAGGCACATGGAGACAGGCTCCGCCCTGTAGCATACTACTCAGCCAGGCTCGACCCAGTAGGGGCGGGCCTCCCTCCTTGCCTGAGAGCCGTGGCAGCAGCTGAGAAGGCTGTCACAGCCTCACGTGATATAGTGGGCTACAATGACCTCACACTTTTGGTACCCCATTCAGTCGCTCACATCTTGTTAGAGTATAAAACTACACACTTATCGGCGGCTAGGTATCTCAGATATCATACGACGTTGCTTGATTTGCCCAATATTACTGTGAAACGATGCACAGTACTTAATCCAGCAACTCTGCTGCCATCTCCTGACGATGGAGAGCCACACCACTGTGTGGCAGAGTTAAATGAGATTTGCACACCAATGGCTGACCTGTCATCCGTCCCACAAATTAATCCTGATTTTGTTTTCTATACAGATGGGTCGGCCTCTAGGGATCCGGAGACAGGCAGGGCCAGGGCAGGCTATGCTGTAGTATCTGACTGGGAAACAGTGATATCTGGTCCTCTCCCCTCACACTATTCCGCGCAGGTTGCTGAACTTGTTGCATTGACTCAGGCTTGCATAAGTGGGAAGGGCAAGGTGATAACAATCTGGACAGACTCAAGGTACGCGTTCGGGGTAATTCAGGACTACGGGGCGTTGTGGAAGCACAGGAAGTTTCTCACATCCTCTGGGAAGATGATTATGCATCATGAAAAAATTCTGGCTCTCTTAGACAGCATTTTGTTACCCGCATCAGTTTCAGTGTGCAAATGCACAGCGCATAGGAACACACGGGACCCGGTGGCGTTGGGAAATAGCAGAGCAGATGCTGCGGCAAAACTAGCAGCAACTCTACCTTTTTTATCAGAAGGGGACCCACATATTCTAGTATCAGTTCCATCTCCTTCCCCATTGGTTGAGGTACAGGATGCCTCCACTTCAGAGGAGAGAGCAGCATGGCATAAAGCGGGGGCAGTATTTGAGGGCGGAATTTGGGTGGGGTCAAATGGTAATCCATGTCTTCCGTCTGCACTGTTTCCAGCGTATGCAAAACTGACGCACGGCCTAGACCATGTGTCGAAGGGGGGTATGCAGGCATTGATTGACACAGAGTGGTACACGAGGGGTTTCTCAGCGTATGCCCAGAAATATTGTCAGGCTTGTGTTATTTGTGTCACCCACAATGTGGGGAGGGGCACAAACGTTCCACCTGCAGCACATCCGCCCCCCACTAGAGCATTTGAACATGTGATGATGGATTTCATTGAATTGACTCCATCAGAGGGGGAAAAAATTTGTTTGGTGATGGTAGACATGTGGTCAAAGTGGATTGAAGTGTTCCCCTCTTCTAGGGCGACCTCTGCTACAGTAGCAAAGGCACTACTCACTGAAATTGTCCCACGGTGGGGGTGTCCCCGGACTCTCAGTGGGGACAACGGAAGACACTTTTACAATCAGGCTATACGACAGCGCGTTTCTTGGGATCAATTTACGGTTTCACTGTAGTTATCACCCGCAGAGTGGGGGGGCAATAGAGAGGGAGAACGGAACCCTCAAGAACAAATTAGCAAATATATGTGCACAAACTAATTTGCCATGGACGAAAGCATTGCCTATCGCGCTAATGTACATGAGGATGCGACAGAGATCAAGGACTGGGCTTTCTCCTTATGAGATACTGTTTGCCACGCCCCCATGTGTGGGAAGTAGTAACCCAAGGGAACCTCTTCCTTCAACAGCATTGTGTGAAGACGCGTTACTAACGTATTGTATGTCTTTATCACAGGCATTGGACAAAATCAGGAAAAGGGTGGAAGCAGTGCTCCCGGTTCCAGCCTCTCAACCCCTCCACAAAATACGACCAGGGGATTTAGGCATTGGACAAAATCAGGAAAAGGGTGGAAGCAGTGCTCCCGGTTCCAGCCTCTCAACCCCTCCACAAAATACGACCAGGGGATTTTGTGGCCATTAAAGATTTTAGGAGGAAGAACTGGCGATCCAAACGGTGGTTAGGTCCGTTTCAAGTTCTTTTAACCACCCATACGGCTATCCGTGTTGCAGAGAGACCATCCTGGGTTCACGCAGCCCACTGTAAAATCTGTCCGAGCCTCACAGAGGCCTCTGATAACGCTGAGTGAACAAATTAATTAGCAATTAACGTGACTTGTATTCTTAGCGGGATGGGGTACTCAGTCACACTGACTGTGCGTGTTACAAAGGTCACCTGTTTTTATTTCTCATTTCTTACATCCATCATACTTTTGTCACTGATGACATGCAGGAGGGCAATAGCTGGCCTCAGACTAGGGCCTGTGTTTTTCCCCTTAGTGATCATGTGTATTTTCTCAATTTCAAGCACGATGATGAATGAAAAGGAGGTTCCCGACTGCCATTCTTCGAAAGGGAGAGGCTCATGTATTAACCTGGCTATAACAGTAAGATCTGTGGAGAAAATAGATGACGGTTATTGGGTATTAGGCATAGAACATGCTGGCAAGGATATCATGGTTGTTTTCAGAGTCCTGGTGGCAGGGGGCTCAAACACCCTAGACCAACGTCCGAGGACCACCCCACCTCCCCCCCAACCAGGCGACCACCCTACTCCCCGTGTTAGTGATATGCAGGGACCGGAGTTCCACGCGAACAACAATTATTGGCTCAGTTGGGCAAAGTATACGGCTCAATATCACTTACAAGATGACTGCTATGTTTGTGCAGCAGCCAGACCAGCGCTGGCTACGGCTCCTTTTCCCCTAAATGGAACCAACTCACGTGATGCATCTGAGTGCATGTTAATGTCCGCCGCGGCCACTGTAACAGATAGGTTCTGTCCCGGGCTCAACCTTCTTTTTCCCATTCCAAAGGCCATTTCATCACCACCGCCCTCTACATTTGCACAGGGGGATTATGAGTGTTTCACAGCAATAAGGTCTGGGAAGAGTAGCCCTAGAGGTAGATTCCCTTATTGCACTTCCACTTGGGTGATGGAGGAGAATGACATTTCCTCATATTCCACTTCGGAGGGGGCTCCCTCTCGGTTGTCACAGCATGTTCCTACACTGTCTAACTTCGCGCCCCGAGCTAGGTCTGACGTGTGGTGGGCTTGTGGCGCTGCAAAAGGTTTGATACAAGTTCTCCCCGCTGATTGGTCAGGCACATGTAGTCCAGTGATGTTAACGATGCCCGTGTTCATAGGTAAACTTGCGTCCATCGAACCCCTTACAGCTAATCATGTGAAGAGGCGTGGTCTCTCTCCGCCAGGGGTCCCTGCTTCTCCCGTTTGGTTTGATTCCATTATGGTACCTAGGGGGGTCCCTGATGAGTTTAAGGCCAGGAGTGAGATAGCAGCGGGATTTGAATCCATTTTTGTTTGGCCTACTATTAATAAGAACGTAGCCTGGATTAATCTAATATTTTTTAATCAACAGCGGTACCTGAATTTGACTCACTCTGCAATTGAGGGGGTGGCCGAGCAACTCAGTGCGGTTTCTCTTATGACATGGCAAAATCGTATGGCGTTGGACATGCTGCTGGCTGAAAGGGGAGGGGTCTGCGTGATGATAGGGGTCAACTGCTGCACTTTTATACCATCGAATACGGCAGAGAACGGGTCTGTGCACAGGGCTTTGGAGGGGCTACGCTCACTCAAACAGGAACTGGCTGAGAGTTCGGGTGTTAGTGATCCTTTTTCAGGATATTTTGAGAATCTATTCGGTAAATGGAAGAGGCTGGCTGCCACAATAACCACTGCGGTTTTGGTCGTTGTGATTTTATTTGTGTTTGTTGGCTGTTGTGTGGTACCTTGTGTCAAGGGCCTTATCAAACGAGTGATAGACAGGGCAGTGGCAAATACCATGGTTAGAGCTCAAATTTCTCTTTCTCCTTCCGCTCGTTGCGACACAGGAGAGGGGGAGGTTTCAGATTCATCTGAGGATGAAGACAGTGTGTGATGTCTATTTTCCTTTATGTGACAACTTTAGGTGAAGCACTCTGCAAAATTTGAAGTAGAGCCGCACATTCAGAGAAACTGACAGACACATAGCCGACACATTCTGGTACATTATTTCTTAAATATTTGGCATGTTGAATCGTTTGATGCTGGAATTAGTGTGTGATGTATTTTCTCTTTTTGTTTTCCGAGGGAGAGATGGGGCGTGTCCTGCTGTTCCATTCCCACCGTGGTTGGCTTACGCGGGGAGCAGACCGGGCCGGCTGTGGACGCTTTCCCAGCCCATGACTGCCAGACCACGAACAATAGGATGGTGGGTGGGGGGGTGATAGGTCGCATCCGTGGGTGGAGACAGGCTTTCAAGCCCTCTCGGGTGCATGATTTTTTGGCACGGCGGGGCACCTGTATAACAGGGATCTTTTGCTGCCCATTGAAGTTACAGTGCATAAAAAGCCCCCCACAGCGGCGAGAAGATGAGGGGTAGCTAGCATAGTGTTGTTCGTGGTTGTCAAGCTCTGGTTTGTCTACCTGTGAGATGTCCCATCGGCGCTGGGTTTTTTTTTTTTTTTTGGAATGGTGTGGACGTGTCCTGTTTCATCTCCGGATTCTACAATGTCAAGAGGCAAGTTGTGGTTAATAATACACATTGGAGATTGTGTTGTCCTTAGAGTTCCAGAATGTTTTTGTGTCTGTCAGTTTAGACTTAATTAGACTGTGCCACCACAGTCTAATTAATCCCGCCACAGTTGTATAATGAACCAAAAAAAATATGTAATTCAAATTTTTTTTATTTTCTTTATTTAACTTTTTATTTTATTTTACTATTTTTTTTAAATATAAAGTTTGCCAATAGGGATGTGTCAGTAGTATTGGCAGTGGTAGTAGTCGTAATAGTAATCCACTATATTTTTTTATTTTCTAAAAAATAAACCAGTTCAAGGGTAACCACTTTTGCTTCATTTCTTTGATGGCTCAAATGTATGCTCTGGTCCAGTGGTTCCCAAACCTCTCCTCGATACACTGCAGCCGTTCCATGCATTTGTTAAATTCCACCACAAGCACACCTTGATTCAACTAATAAAGGGCTAGTTAAGTTGAATCAGGTGTGCTGGTGGTGGAATTTAACAAATGCATGGAACATTGAACGGCTGGGGTGCTTCAAGGAGAGGATTGGGAAGCACTAGTCTAGTCGATTTTGTGTTTTGAGCACAAAGTTCTTCATAGATCTAGCCTCTTTATTTTGCTCTCAAAGTGCACCAGATTGATGCATTTAACTTTAAAATGTACACACACAAAAAAAGTCCCAGTATATAAAATACTGAACTAATGAGGTCCACACAGAAGTGGCAGCAGAACAGTATATAGGCTACTGAACTAATCTAGCAACAGTTGCAGCTAGCTGGGGGGTGGGGGTTGGGAGGGCGAGACAACAACACCCTGGGGCTCAGCAGCTCGACCTTGGTGGGTCGTCCGGAATTTGTTTGCTGGCTGGCATTCATTTCTTCCAGCCACGTCGATTTAAATTTGATTTTGAGTAGAGTGAATTTTAACTCTATTGATTGATCCAGTGTTCTGTCTTAACCCTTTGCAGTGTGGTAGTGAAAAGGTTAACCTTCTGTAGTGTGGTAGTGAAGGTGTTAACCCTTTGTAGTGTGGTAGTGGAAGGGTTAACACTTTGTAGTGTGGTAGTGGAAGGGTTAACAGTTTGTAGTGTGGAAGTGAAAGGTTTAAACATTTGTAGTGTGGTAGTGAAAGGGTTGACCCTTTGTAGTGTGGTAGTGGAAGGGTTAACACTTTGTAGTGTGGAAGTGAAAGGTTTAACCCTTTGTAGTGTGGTAGTGGAAGGGTTAACCCTTTGTAGTGTGGTAGTGAAAGAGTTGACCCTTTGTAGTGTGGTAGTGAAAGGGTTGACCCTTTGTAGTGTGGTAGTGAAAGGGATAATGGTCCAGTCTGGCAAATGAAGGATTCAATATTATAGTAATACCTCCCATTGTATCACTGGGCCTGGCCAGCACTGTCCACCTGCACAAAGCCAGCTAACACGCAGGATAAAAATGTGTTGCAATACCAAGTTACAATATGGAGTGTAAAGCTAAAAAGGTCATGCATTAAATTTCAAAGGTTTCCTTGAAAATGGCATGTTAAGAGTGTTCGCATTCTGCATTCAATTCAATGGACACTGTTAGCCATACTCTTGTTAGCTTGGAGCTAGCAGTATCCATTGGTTTCAGTTAGGAATGACAAAGAGGTTTTTAAGGTTGCAGATGGAAAATGTAGAATAAATGTTTCTCGTACCTGGCAACACAATCATGTTCAAATTTGAAATGTGAAATTAGCCTATCCCTTTAAGGGGAGCATGTCTATTCTACACACACACACACACACACACACACACACACACACACACACACACACACACACACACACACACACACACACACACACACACACACACACACACACACACACACACACACACACACACACACACACACACACACACACACACACACACACACACACACACACACACACACACACACACACACACACACACACACACACACACTGGAACAGTGTCTGTCTCTCTGCTGTCTGTCACCCTGCTGGGGTTCTACTAATCACCCCAAAGTACCAGAAAATACCCCCAAAATACCCCAAAGTATACCCCAAAATACCAGAAAGTACCCCAAAATACCCCCAAAGTACCAGAAAATACCCCAAAGTATACCCCAAAATACCAGAAAATACCCCAAAGTATACCCAACCCAAAGTACCAGAAAATACCAGAAAATACCCCAAAGTATACCCCAAAGTACCAGAAAATACCCCAAAATACCCTAAAATACCCCAAAGTAGAAAATACCCCAAAATACCCCAAAGTACCCCAAAGTATACCCCAAAGTACCAGAAAATACCAGAAAATACCCCAAAATACCCCAAAGTATACCCCAAAGTACCAGAAAATACCCCAAAGTACCAGAAAATACCAGAAAATACCCCAAATAGTGTGTAATAGTGTAATAGTGTAATAGTAGTAATAGTGTGTAATAGTGTAATAGTGTGTAATAGTGTAATAGTGTGATAGTCTGTAATAGTGTAATAGTGTGTAATAGTGTAAGTGTGTAATAGTGTAATAGTGTGTGATAGTGTAATAGTGTGTAATAGTGTGTAAAAGTGTAATAGTGTGCTAGTGTAATAGTGTGTAATAGTGTAATAGTGTGCTAGTGTGTAATAGTGTAATAGTGTGTAATAGTGTAATAGTGTAATAGTGTGTAATAGTGTGTAATAGTGTGTAAGTGTGTAATAGTGTAATAGTGTGCTAGTGTAATAGTGTGTAATAGTGTAATAGTGTAATAGTGTGTAATAGTGTGTAATAGTGTATAATAGTGTAATAGTGTGTAATAGGGGGCGACAGTGGCTCAGGAGGTAGAGCAGTCATCTGGCAATCCGGAGGTTCCCGGTTCGATTCCAGCTCCTCCCGGGCAGCGTGTCGATGTGTCCTTGAGCAAGACACTTAACCCCTAATTGTTCCCGATGAGCAGGTTGGCACCTTGCATGGTTGCCTCCGCCGTCGGTGTGTGAATGTGTGAGTGAATGGGTCAAATGTGAGTAACAAATTGTAAAGCGCTTTGGATAAAAGCGCTATATAAAAAAGCAGCCATTTACCATTTACCATTTAATAGTGTGTAAAAGTGTAATAGTGTGCTAGTGTAATAGTGTGTAATAGTGTAATAGTGTAATAGTGTGCTAGTGTGTAATAGTTTAAGTGTGTAATAGTGTAATAGTGTGTAATAGTGTAATAGTGTGTAATAGTGTAATAGTGTGCTAGTGTGCTAGTGTAATAGTGTGTAATAGTGTAATAGTGTAATAGTGTGTAATAGTGTAATAGTGTGTAATAGTGTAATAGTGTAATAGTGTGTAATAGTGTAATAGTGTGCTAGTGTAATAGTGTGCTAGTGTGTAATAGTGTAATAGTGTGTAATAGTGTAATAGTGTGTAATAGTGTGTAATAGTGTGTAATAGTGTATTAGTGTGTAATAGTGTAATAGTGTGTAATAGTGTAATAGTGTGTAATAGTGTAATAGTGTATTAGTGTGTAATAGTGTAATAGTGTAATAGTGTGTAATAGTGTAATAGTGTGTAATAGTGTAATAGTGTAATTTTGTGTAGTGTGTAATAGTGTAATAGTGTGTAATAGTGTGTAAAAGTGTAATAGTGTGCTAGTGTAATAGTGTGTAATAGTGTAATAGTGTAATAGTGTGCTAGTGTGTAATAGTGTAATAGTGTGTAATAGTGTAATAGTGTGTAATAGTGTGTAATAGTGTAATAGTGTGCTAGTGTGCTAGTGTAATAGTGTGTGCTAGTATAATAGTGTGTAATAGTGTAATAGTGTGTAATAGTGTAATAGTGTAATAGTGTGTAATAGTGTAATAGTGTGTAATAGTGTAATAGTGTGCTAGTGTGTAATAGTGTAATAGTGTGTAATAGTGTAATAGTGTAATAGTGTATTAGTGTGTAATAGTGTAATAGTGTAATAGTGTAATAGTGTAATAGTGTAATTTTGTGTAGTGTGTAATAGTGTAATGGTGTGTAATAGTGTAATATTGTGTAATAGTGTAATCGTGTGTAGTGTAATAGTGTGTAATATTGTAATAGACACTATTACACTAGCACACTATTACACTATTACACACTATTACACACTATTACACTAGCACACTATTACACACTATTACACACTTACACTATTACACTATTACACAATATTACACTATTACACACTATTACACACATTACACTATTACACTATTACACTATTACACTATTACACTATTACACAAAATTACACTATTACACTATTACACACTATTACACTATTACACACTATTACACTATTACACTATTACACACTATTACACTATTACACACCATTACACTATTACACTAGCACACTATTACACACTAGCACACTATTACACTATTACACTAGCACACTATTACACTATTACACTATTACACACTATTACACTATTACACACTATTACAGTATTACAGTATTACACTAGCACACTATTACACTAGCACACACTATTACACTATTACACTAGCACACTATTACACTATTACACACTATTACACACTATTACACTATTACACACTATTACACACTATTACACAAAATGTGCACATTTTAGTTTTTCATTTTAGGTATTTTGTGGTACTTAGTGGTATATTTCCAGGCACTTTAGGGTATTTTGGGGTACTTTGGGGTATTTTGGGGTATTTTCTGGTATTTTCTGGTACTTTGGGGTATACTTTGGGGTATTTTTGGGTATTTTGGGGTATTTTGGGGTATTTTCTGGGGTATACTTTGGGGTATTTTAGGGTATTTTGGGGTATTTTCTGGTACTTTGGGGTATACTTTGGGGGTATTTTAGGGTATTTTGGGGTATTTTCTGGTACTTTGGGGTATACTTTGGGGTATTTTAGGGTATTTTGTGGTACTTAGTGGTATATTTCCAGGCACTTTAGGGTATTTTGGGGTACTTTGGGGTATTTTGGGGTATTTTCTGGTATTTTCTGGTACTTTGGGGTATACTTTGGGGTATTTTGGGGTATTTTCTGGGGTATACTTTGGGGTATTTTTTGGTACTTTGGGGTATACTTTGGGGTATTTTCTGGTATTTTGGGGTATACTTTGGAGTATTTTGGGGTATTTTCTGGTACTTTGGGGTGATTAGTAGGACCCCTCTGCTGTCTCTCTCAAAATAGTATAAGTGGCTATCTTGGCCCTGAGAGCGTTGCTCTCCGGCTATGCAGCTGGACCCTTCTCAAATAAGCATGAAAAAGGCTATAAGCTTATAAAACGATTTAATAGGCTAAACTTAGTTTAAAATTATTTAATTCACATTTGTTTATTTCATAAAAATGTTCCCGACATAATGCTACCTGCCCCGACCAGATCTGTGACTCTGTTCAGTTCAGTTTCAGTTCAGAGTTTTTATTTGCCACATGGAATAATACAATCATAGTTTCTTCATTAAAAAAATCATAAATAGTCATTCCATGGACAAAAGGAGCAGGAAGAAGAATAAATCTTATAGTTACCTGCCCCTTATTCCTAAACTAACATGTATTTTCTTAATGGTCGGCGTACAACCTTATTTACAAAAATAATCATTTATACCATTATAAAAGAAATACAATCCACAGTTAAACAAGACAAATTTAAATAATAATAATAATGATAAAGAAGAAAGAAGAAAAGAAAGAGAAGAGAAAAAAAAATCTCACTATTCAGATCACATTTTGATTTTCATACTGACTAAATTTTTTTTTTTATAAATGTTTTTGAATTGATAAACACTGTTACATCCCTTAAGCTCGCTATGGAGAGAATTCCACAACTTTACACCAATAACTGAAGGACACATCTGTTTAAGTGTGGTACGTGCAAACTGATGTTTAAAATTGTATTTTCTCCTACTAAACTCACTTTCTAAATGAAAAAGATTTTGTAGTTTTTCTGGCAGTGTATTATTTCTTGCCCTAAACATAATTAACATTGTTTGAAACTTAACCATGTCTTCAAGTTTAATTATTCTAGATTTAATAAATAATATATTTGTGTGTTCTCGATAACTCACTTTATGTGTGATTCGTACAGCCCTCTTCTGAAGTATATATAATGGTTTTATATTTGTCCCATAAGTATTCCCCCATACTTCAACACAATAACTGATATAAGGTGAGATGAGTGAGCAGTAGAGTGTTCTCATTGCCTCATACTCTAACACATCCTTTACTTTATTCATAACAAAAATACTCTTGGACATCTTTTTTTTAACGTGTGCTATGTGCGATTTCCATGTTAATTTATCATCCATAATCACACCAAGAAAACGAAATTCATTAACTCTCTCTATATCAACTCCATCTATGGTCAGTACTATATTTTCATCTAGTTTTCGATTGCCAAAAATCATAAATTTAGTTTTTTTCAGATTCAGTGATAGCTTATTTACATCAAACCATTTCTTTAGCTTTGTCATTTCATACACAATATATTCAGCTAGTTCCTTTAAATTATTTCCAGAACAAAAAAATTTGTATCATCAGCAAACAAGACAAACTGTAATAGTTTTGAAACATCACAAATATCATTAATATATAAAAGAAAGAGTTTGGGCCCCAAAACCGAACCTTGCGGTACCCCACATTCAATCTTCATGAGCTCAGATTTAACATCTGCCAACTGCACATATTGTTGCCTATTGTGGAGATAACTACTCAACCATTCAAGAACCATTCCTCTCACACCATATGAACGTAATTTAGAAATTAGAATATTATGATCTAAGGTATCAAATGCCTTTTTTAAATCAATAAACACCCCTATTGTTAATTTCCTTTTATCTGTTGCTGTTGTTATTTCTTCAATAATATTCATTAAGGCAGTCGCTGTTGATCTGTTTTGCCTAAAGCCATACTGGCTTTCGCTCAGCAGTTTGTTCTTTTCCACAAAACCACCTAACTTATGCGAAAACAGTTTTTCAAGCACTTTCGAGAACTGTGAGAGCAATGACACTGGTCTATAGTTAGTGAAGCTGTGCTTATCTCCTACTTTGTAAAGTGGGATCACTTTTGCTACCTTCATCCTGTCTGGAAAAATACCTGTCTGAAAAGAAAGATTACAAATATAACAGAGAGGTTTGATTATACAATCAATTGTCTTCTTCACTATAATCATATCTATCCCATCACTGTCAATGGATGTCTTATTCTTTGACTTTAATACAATGGACATGATTTCTGCTTCACTGACATTTCCTAAAAACATAGACTGCAGTACTTTACTATCTCCTCTCCATCCTTCCTGTAATGGTTCATCGTGTTTTTGAATGGCATCTGCCAAATTTGGCCCCACATTCACAAAAAAAGAGTTGAATTCATTAAGACTATGTTTTTTATAGTCTTACTATTACTAATGAAATGGCTAGGCATTTTTATGGACGCTGATTTATTTCCCATTACCTTATTTAGAATGTCCCATGTGCCCTTTATATTATTTTTATTTTCGCCTAACAATCTATTGTAATAATCTTTCTTGGCCCGTCTCATAATGAATACTAACTTATTCTTATACACTTTGTATTTAGTTTCAGCAGCCTTTTTTCTACATTTGATAAAATCTCTATAAAGTTTGTTTTTCTTTTTACATGCATTCTCTAACCCCTTTGTTATCCATGGTTTTCTATTGTCATTACTTCTTTGTTTATGTTGAACCATTGGGCAGTGCCTATCGTAAAGTGTCCGATAGATATCCAAAAAAGTATTGTAAGCAGCATTGACGTCTTCTACATAGACCCCCTTCCATTCCTCATTCAAAAGATCATTCCTGAACATGTTTACAGCATCATCCCTTCTTAACCTTTTATATCTGTACCCATTCTCCTCCTTTGTTCTCTTCAATTGACAATCAAAAGTAACAAAAACAGGTAAGTGGTCACTTATATCATTTATGACTAATCCACTTATGATGTTATCCTTAAAGCTATTAATAAAAATATTATCTATTAATGTAGCAGAGGTTTCTGTTATTCTACTTGGCTTGCTGATCAGTGGATATAACCCTCTTCCATACAATAATTCAAGAAAATCTGCTGAAGCCTTGTGCTTAGAAACCTTTAGTAGGTCAATATTATCCCACAAATAATAAATGTCTTATTTCCGTTTACCCTACTCAACAAATCATCCAATGTATCTGTAAATGTTTCTATCTTTGACCCAGGTCTCCTGTATATACAAGTAACAATTATATTGCTTATTTTTTCCATTTCGATTTCCACCGTTAAACATTCCATTATGTCATCAATAGCCATTGTCATATATCCAACTGGTTTACATTTAAAATCTCCATCCACAAAAAGTGCCACACCTCCTGCTTTCTTACTTGTTCTGTTTATATGATATAGTTCATACCCGTCAATGTGGAAATCAACACCCCTTTCATCCTCCAACCATGTCTCCGATAAGGCTATCAGCTTAAACTTGCCTTTAAGAGTATTCAAATAATCATTAATCTTATCAAAGTTTTTGTAGAAGCTTCTACAGTTGAAATGTATTAACGAAAATGTGTTATCTAATACTATACATTCACTAAATTGTTCCTCAGTATAATAATTACAATTGGCTTCAATGGAATTAAACACATGTCTTTCTGGGTCGATATCGCATTCAAAGTCTTGTATTTTATCGTCACATAAATATTCGATTTATGTGACTTTTTTGTTGCGATACAGATGAATTATCTTCTCAAAATAGTATAAGTGGCTATCTTTTATGAGTATTTTACCACTGGTTGAAAACCACTGCTGTAGATCACTGCCGGTACGTGCGCTGGGGTGGCGAGCCTTTAACGCTACCAGGGAACATAGGACCCGGGGAACATAGGACCTTATTTCAGCATTTGGCGAGCCTTTATCGCTACCGGGGAACATAGGACCCGGGGAACATAAGACCTTATTTCAACATTTGGCGAGCCTTTATCGCTACCGGGGAACATAGGACCCGGGGAACATAGGACCTTATTTCAACATTTGGCAAGCCTTTATCGCTACCGGGGAACATAGGACCCTTTTTTTGTTCGGGAGCGTTCGGGAGCGGGCGGGACCGGGGAACATAGAACCCTTATTTCGGGAGCGGGGAACATAGGACCCTTTCTTTGAAAAAAAGCGGGGAAATTGTACAAACTTGCTTCACCAATAAAAACTTTTGTTAAAAAAATTATAAAAAAGCGGGGAACATAGAACCCGGGGAACATAGAACCCAGGGAACATAGGGATGACCCCCCCCCTTTAAGGTATCAGCTAAAGACCACTTTCCATTTTCGAAAAAGAACTTCCGTTTTGATATTGTGTGACGATATCATATCGCATCATATGACAGGCAAGTAAGGCGGAAGAACAAAGCCAATGTTTGCCATCTGAACACAAAAAGATACGCCGAGTGCAGGAAACACAACTAGGCTCAATGCAAAATGGAAGTACAGGTTAGTGGGCAGTGAGAGAGCCTGCAGTAAGTCAGTAGAACGCCAGCCTTAAAGAGGAAATCCACCCTCATCCTAGAAACATAGACGACCGTCTCCCGAAGCTGCAAATCAGAGACTTGCGTTTGTGACGACATCAAGCGACACTCTTTAAATCAGAGACATGCGTTTGTGACGACATCAAGCGACACTCTTTAAATCAGAGACTTGTGTTTGTGACGACATCAAGCGACACTCTTTAAATCAGAGACTTGCGTTTGTGATGACATCAAGCGACACTCTTTAAATCAGAGACTTTCGTTTGTGACGACATCAAGCGACACTCTTTAAATCAGAGACTTGTGTTTGTGACGACATCAAGCGACACTCTTTAAATCAGAGACTTGTGTTTGTGACGACATCAAGCGACACTCTTTAAATCAGAGACGTGTGTTTGTGACGACATCAAGCGACACTCTTTGGAGTTGGTTTAGCTGACAGTGACCTGACTTTGTGCGCTTGCAGAATTTTAGTTTGAGCCATTACAACCAAATTAGTTGTATTACAGTAACGCAGGGCTTACAGCCCAGAATCAGAAAATGTACACATACACCAGTAGAATCACCATGGGTGGGGTGCTCCAGTAGCACACCATGTTACCGCGCTGCGTCGCGGGACTCCGTGCTGCGTCACGGATCTGGTTGACTCCGAGTTCGATTCCCGGACTCGCCGTCATTTGCCGAATGTCTCCCCCTGCTCTCTCTCCCGTTTCACCCTACAACTGTCGGTCATGCTTGACCAGAAAAGCGATAAACGCTAAAAAATAAAGTTTAAAAAAAGAAAAAAAATAATCACCATGGGTACTGTCTGTCATAGTGTCCTAGGAGTTGTTATGTTATTCACTGTTCAGGATTAGTCTCTCGGTGATGACATCATCATCACTAGAGCTTATGAAATTATGTTAATCTCCCATAGCAACCGGTCACACACTGGTCCCATGTGTTTGTTTACATTTGAAAGCTGTGTATTATGATACTAACTTGACATTCCCTTTCAGTAAACAGAAGGCCACGCCCCCTCAACGTACTGGCTGTGCTCAGAGAGGAGGGTGCACTGAAACAGTTAAATAACAAATCAAATGATACATCTGAAGCTGAAAGAATTACACTCCTGACATAAAAAAAAAAAAAAAAAAAAAAAACGAACTAACCTTACTGTCATGCACTTGTCCTAATAAACTAACCTACACTGTAGCACTCAGCACTTTGATGAACATTGTTGCTCAGCTGATAGAGTTGTGCCCTTCCTGATGGCTTGTCGTACAGAACATGTAAGTCGCTTTGGATAAAAGCGTCAGCTAAATGACTAAATGTAAATGTAAATGTAAATTAGTAACATTCCACAATAGGCTTTTTTCCGACCGAACTAACATCATTGTACTGGTTCTTTAAGGTGAGAGACCTTTTCCTATTCACAAATCAAAACGGAGCTGTACAAATATTACAGAAACAAATTATATTTTTACGGTGGATTTCCCCCCCCACCCCCCCCCCCCCCTTAACTTGCTGTTACAGGCGTCTCCCCAAACCCAAACCTCCGTTTAAGGAGAACGACTCTCTCCCCCTCTCACTCTAACTAAATACTTTCCACATTAGTTGCCTGGTGATCAGATTCAGCCACAGCCTGCGTCCGGGCGGCCCGCTCAGGCGGCTGCTGCCTGAAACGCTGCGAGGCTTTCGCTGGTGAGTCAAGTCAGACCACGGAGAGAGAAAGGCTTTCCTGTCAGGAGCAGCACACAAGTCCCATCCGAACATGAGAAAAGACTCCATCGTCACCTGCTCGGACGGACGGACGGACGGACGGACGGACGGACGGACGGACGGACGGACGGACGGACGGACGGACGGACGGACGGACGGACGGACGGACGGACGGACGGACGGACGGACGGACGGACGGACAGACAGACAGACAGACAGACAGACAGACAGACAGACAGACAGACAGACAGACAGACAGACAGACAGACAGACAGACAGACAGACAGACAGACAGACAGACAGACAGACAGACAGACAGACAGACAGACAGACAGACAGACAGACAGACAGACAGACAGACAGACAGACAGACAGACAGACAGACAGACAGACAGACAGACAGACAGACAGACAGACAGACAGACAGACAGACAGACAGACAGACAGACAGACAGACAGACAGACAGACATAGATAGATAGATAGATAGATAGATAGATAGATAGATAGATAGATAGATAGATAGATAGATAGATAGATAG
Organism: Notolepis coatsorum; assembly: GCF_963971535.1. Taxonomy (NCBI): domain Eukaryota; kingdom Metazoa; phylum Chordata; class Actinopteri; order Aulopiformes; family Paralepididae; genus Notolepis; species Notolepis coatsorum. The sequence goes on from NC_140169.1 coordinate 173,025,175, forward strand.
ATAGATAGATAGATAGATAGATAGATAGATAGATAGATAGATAGATAGATAGATAGATAGATAGATAGATAGATAGAGGTTTAGGTTAAAGGAACACGCCAACATTTTGGGAAATTACCATATTACCGTATTGTCTTCTCCAGAGAGAGACAAGAAGATAGATACCAGAATATTATATTCCTCTCTGTGCGTTGAGTAGAAAGCTATCTGGCTGCATGTTAGCCTAGCTTAGCACAATGAATGGAAGCGGACATGACCGGTTAGCCTTCGGGAGAGGTCTTAGGTTGGACAATGCTTAGGCTAACCGGTCATGTCCACTTCCATTCATTGTGCTAAGCTAGGCTAACGTGAGGCCAGATAGCTTTCTACTGAACGCACAGAGAGGAAACTGGTATCTATCTTCTTGTCTCTCTCCGGAGACGACGATAAGTTAATTTCCTCAAATGTTGGTGTGTTCCTTTAAAGGATACGTTGGCTAGACAGGCCTCATCCAGGACAGATGCAGGTTTTGGGGTAATAGGCTATACAAAGTAGGCTGCAAACAAAAGTAAGATAGAGCCCTGCCCTGCTCTGGCCTCCTACACCCTGTCTGAACTGTAACCAGGTTACACCCAATTAATCCAACCTTCTCTCTCTTACTCTCTCTCTCTAACTGATTCTTGATCACTCTCTCCCTCTCACCACCACTCAATCTCATACATGTCCCAGCAGGTTCTAAATAATGACCACCTTGTGGGCATGCAGGCTAACACGCAGCGTGTAGCCTGTAGCCTGGTATTGAGTGGGGGAGAACCAGGAATAGCTCTCCACAGACAGAAGTAATGGGAGGAACACCCTGCCTGGAGGCTCGACTCGTCCCTGAGATATGTTGGGCTGGCATCAGGGGCAAGCTGGCTTTGTTCAGATACAGATCTAGGGAATGCCACGGTTTTTCAAATCAGCACCAAACAAAAAGCGGTATCGCAATGTGGAACCACCGCCTTTAGTAAACAATATGAGAAATGTTCTCACAGCCAATGGGGGGGCACTGACGAGGCTGCTGATGTCAACACAATTCGGGGTCAGATAAACTGATGCCGGTGCCCCAGATCCAATTCCAAAACACGGCACAATCAATCATGCTAAAAGAATGTAAGCCAATGTCACGAAGAAACACAAGAAGTCTGCAGTATTGTTCCGTGACTCCTGGAAACAATGGAGTAAACGGCCGCTCGACGGTGGAATTGCGGCCTTAACTTAGCACGATTTGAAATTGTGAATTATCTTATCTCAGTAGAGTTTGGATTTTCTATTTGTACTATTGGAGTCGTAGGTTAGTTATAATGTGTTAATCTCCAAAGAGGGCACCACTGAACAACTAAACCTTGTTTGTTGCTACATTAGAGCATAGACATATCTAATGTATGTATCGACATTATAAATCATTGCTTCAAGCCATAAACCTATTGAACCCACTTATCTGCTGTTATGCTTCCTCTGCTAAATCCCCTTAAGTAATGTATCCGTCTTATGCACCTTGAAAGAGGTTATACAATAAACACATGGCCAAATAGAGCACAGAATCTGGGTTGTCAAAGAGTTCATCAAAAGATGTCTTGTAGATCTGGTAACAGAAGATACAATTCACTATATATCCTGAGAGCCTCTGTGGGTGGCGGCTGTTGCACCATTTGTCAACAAGTACAACTCTGTATTGGAAAAGATTACTTTGCATTATCAGAATGAGAACTTCCAGCTGAAAAGAAATGAGAGCAGGTAGCTGGTTGCAGATTAACGTCTAGATCCATATTTAGCTAATTAACTTTCCAAATAGCCAGATGCTGTTTGGTCCGACAGTACCAAACCTGTGTGCCTATTTGGGAATACTTCCCACCACAGTAACTTATTACAACCTATTTCCAACCTATCCACCTCCATTTGAGGACATCATTTACCTTGAAGTTGCTGCAATTGACCCAAGTGGTGGCGATACCGTCCACCATCTTGTCCAGCGCTGTCTGGTCGTGCTCCAGGTCATGGGACTTGTCCTTGTCCGAGATGTAATCGATGATTTCCTGGCCCACCTGTAGGCGCCGGCCCATATCCTTCTGCAGGACCTGGGTCAAGCAGTGCTCCATGCTGGGCTCCATCCTGGCCTCTGACTGCCCCCCTCCGCCTCCCTCAGTTTGCCTGGCTGACTGCCCCCTCTACCACCTATCCTCCACTGCTCAGAGCAGCAGACACAACAGCTAAAGAGACACGTGTGGGTGGGTGACCCGGATAAAGGGAAAAAAGATTGGAGTATACACTCACTAGCTATATTTGTATTCCTGAAGGCAGGCCTTTTATGTGTGCCAACCACTAGCTAGCTAGCAAGCTAGATGCCGTACCCTAGAGATGGGTGGAGTAGGGCTTGGGGAGCTAGCTAGTGAGTTAAGAGACCGTACCCTAGAGATGGGTGGAGTAGGGCTCGGGGAGCTAGCTAGCGAGTTAAGAGACCGTAGTCTAGAAATGGATGGAGTTGGGCTCGGGTAGCTAGCTAGTGAGTTAAGAGACTGTACCCTAGAGATGGATGGAGTAGGGCTTGGGTAGCTAGGTAGCTAGCGAGTTAGAGATTGTACCCTAGAGATGGATGGAGTAGGGCTTGGGTAGCTAGGTAGCTAGCGAGTTAGAGATTGTACCCTAGAGATGGATGGAGTAGGGCTTGGGTAGCTAGGTAGCTAGCGAGTTAGAGACCGTACCCTAGAGATGGATGGAGTAGGGCTTGGGGAATGGCAGCAATGCAGCATGTGTGTGTCTGGACAGCAGCTGGAGAGGCTTTTCTTTTCTCTGCCTTTTTCTTTTTTCCCTCTGAGAGTCACAGCCACTCTAGTGGGAGCAGAGGCAGTGGTTTGGAGAGCGGCAGGCTAGTCTGCAAATGGAGGTAGATGGAAGGAGAGGGCTGCTCCACAGCTCACTGGTCTATGCCTTGTCCCGGGGTCCTCCCTGGGGAGCCCTGTGAGGGGAGATAACAAAACACACCCTGGTCAAATCTCTTGATCAAATCCCTTCAAACACGTTGTGCTGCAACAAGTCATGGCACAGTCAAGGTTGGACAAAATCGAAAATGTCTACATCAGAGGAACGGCCCATGTTGAGCAGTTCGGGCAGAAAGTGAGAGAGGCAAGACTGAGAGGGTTTGGACATGTGCGGAGGAGGGAGGTACATCGGGAGGATGATGGAGATGGAGCTGCCAGGAGAGAGGAGGAGGGGAAGGCCCAAGAGGAGGTTTATGGACACCGTGAAGGAGGACATGCAGGCAGCGGGAGTGACGGAGGACGACGCAGATGACAGAAAAAGATGGAAACGGATGATCCGCTGTGGCGACCCCTGACGGGAAAAGCCGGAAAAAAATAAGATTGTGGCAAACAATAATAAAAACAAATAATAATAATAATAATAATAATAATAATAATAATAATAATAATAATAATAATAATAATAATAATAATAATAATATATAGAATTTAGAGAGAGGTAGAACACTGGAATCACTAAGGTAAGGCCCCAATGGTTTCCAACAGATAGAATGTTCAATGTGCCAAAAAGGAAATATGATATATATATTTTTTAGAAGCAGCACCAAAATTGTCTTCCCAGCGGATACAAACAAAATCACTGGAGCTTAAACTAATTCCAGACCCTTCAATGTCACACGACTGTCATAAATACATGGCTCTTGGTGACACTAAACACCCCTTCTCTGACAAACTTCCAAATGGTCCAGCTTGGCAACACGCTGCCATGATAACATCATGGCGGGGGCGGGGTGGGAGGTCATCGGTAGTGCCAAGTTCACATGAACAAAACACATAGATGTCACTGCTGCAGTGTTTATGTGTTCCACATTGCACTGTCACACATGATGTCAGAGCTCCCTGCCTTCAGATCATCGTGTGACAAGATCATGTGGCGGCAGAGAGGATTATGGTTCAACCTCTTCTAGATGTGAGAATTGGTCTGAGGTATATTAAGGGGCGGACCTTCCTACAGGCGATATAGGCGGTCGCCTAGAGCGCCACCCAGAGGGGGGCGCCAAAAAAAAAAAAAAAAAAATTTAATTTTTTTTTGTGCAGTTTTGGCGCCCCCTCTATATCTGCAACCATTATTTTTACATAAAAAAAATTCTAACATAAGGGAAAATGAGCCAAAAATCTAAAACGGTTGGTCGGTCTGAGCCTCAGCTTTAGGTGTTCACAGTCAGAACATGCTGGAGCGCTGTGCATTGATGGGTATCGGTCAAGTGTTTATAGAATTGAGCGTTGAGGAAAGAAAGACTAATGGTAGAGAACTATGAAGAGGCAAAAGCCATAAAAAAAAGGCTGCCATACTCTCTCAAGTCCCATAAATCAGAACAAGTCGCTCACTTTCACTTATCATCAGTGCAGTCATGTCTTTCTGCCCTAATCATCTCAGCAGCACATTCAGGGTTGGTTGTTAACCATTCATTCACTACATGCCAATGTCAATAAACACGGAAGCCATAAAGTGTAACACAATGCAACTAAAAGAAGATTGTTTTACTCCTCCTAGCATACTACTATACAATAACAACGTGTAAACCATGGCTATATTAAATACAAAAATACAAACAGTGCACACACGGGCCGTGAATATAACAGATTAGAATATAATAATAAAGCAGAAGACAATGTAATGGAATATTACATATTCGTGCTATTATTATGGGCAAGTGCTATTCTGATGATTTCATTCAAATGTGTTGTAATAATTTACCAGCAATAATTCGGGGAATATTCCTTGTAGGGTTGGCGACGAGCGCCATTATTACAGTATGTACACGTCACCTGTCATATTTTTACAAGGCATTATTTGTGCAGCTTTGCCACGCAGAGGTGTGTGCGCGTCTGTGTGACGTCAGCTCGGGTCTGACCAGCTTTAATAAGCACACAGCTATAAAAATACAACATTCATATTCTAACATAATTATGTTGATGATAATATTAACCAAACGACTTTCATTATTTATTTAGTTATGATTACCACGATACATCTTTTTATAGCCAACCGGCTGGATGTTACTGACTGTATACCAGACAGTGTGTGTTTGTGTGTGTAATATAGCCGTAATAACGTCAGTCCGTACTAGCAGCAGCAAAGCCCTTCCTTTCATTGAAACGTCAGATCACAGCTACATCACAAAGAAAAGGGAACGCTGCAAGAAGAAGCCGCGGCCACACATGTCATCAAGTCATTATAATTTACGTACTCACCATAATCCTATTCAGATGTGTCGGTAATGATGATTCAAACATATGGCCAGTGCGTTTGTTATTGTAAATAGAGCAGATATTGTTGTCGGTGTGAATAATGTGTGGCTGGTCGAGGCTCCTCTCTCTCTCTCTCTCTCTCTCCACCCCGGAATGCTGCTTGCAGGACAAGAATGGGATGGCCACGCCGCGCAGGCGCCGTCAGAGACGGGATGGTGTTGGGGTTGTGTCGCATGATGCACGCCCCTGCTGCTGTCTCTGGTCCCCAGCGACACCTCCTGGACAGACCAGCATGATGCACGCCCCTGCTGCTCTGTCTGTGGTCCAGACAGTCCCCAGCGACACCTTCTGGACAGACGAGTCTAGGATCGAGGTGCTCTAGCAGTGATGCCACAGATTACTTGTAAAAAATAATCTGATTACTCCTTTAAAAAGTAATCTAGTTACTTTACTGATTACTTTGAAAGTAACTAGGTTACAAAGTCGTCGCCGTCCCCCTGCTGCTGCCACAACATAATGACAATGATAAAAAAAATTCAATTGTAAAACCGTTGTGTAAAATAAAACATGGTATTATAGTTTGTTATTCTCATGTGTGTGTGCGTGCGCGAGCGCACGCCCCATCTCCGGTCTAGCTGACTGTACCCCTGGCTCTCTTATCAGCATTATGAGATAGTAACTAAATAGTAACGCACAGCCACTTGGTAAAGTAACTGTAATCAGATTACTGGCTTGTAAAAAGTAACAAGTTAGATGATTATTTACTGAAAAAAGTAATCAGATTACAGTAACTAATTACTTAGTAACTAGCATCACTGTGCTCTAGTAATGCCTCGCCAGTTTGACTAGGATTCTCCCCACGCCAACCCATATAAGGTCCCTTGGTAAGAAAAGTGAGACCCTTTAGCAGATAGTAGGATTGTTACCTCTGTATTTACAATGATTATTTACAGCATGCTAGCTTTTTTTTTTTTATATATATATATATATATATATATATAAAGCTGTGGCCTACTCTGCCAGTTAATCACCCAATTTAGCAATGGCAGCTATTCAAATTTAAGATCAAATCCTGTAAACACAATTTAACTCACCCTTGGTAGCTAGTAGGATGTCAACCTAAAAAAATTCTCCTACCAATAGATTTTTGGGCAGAACATGACCGAAAGCAATGCAGCTTTGTGTGCTGTACATACAATAGAATAGAAATACTTTTATTATCCCTGCAGTGTCAAATTTCCCTCGGGATAATAAAAGTATTTCTATTCTATGTACAGCACACACAGCGTTTGTTTACTATAAGACAAAGATAATATGCACAGGAATTTTCAGAACACATTGGATCACCTTCCAAAAAGTTAGAGAACCTCTGTACTACGCAAACTACCTGCATTCAGTTGACTGTTTAAGCCGTTCTTGACAATGCAAACTTGCAGTGTACCGTGGTCTTAAAATAAAAGGCTTTCCTCCTAGTTGAGGCAATCAGTGCCAAGTTAGTCCTTCACTCTTGTGTAGTCATGAAAGACATTGTGACATTTTCAAGCAATCAATCAATCGGTTACTCACTGTTCAGATTTATTGCTTTAGCTGAAGGTGTTTTAGCAGCAAGACCGAGAAAACCATTAACATTATGGCTCATTAAATGTGTAGGGTAGCTACTTGATCTAACCAGTACCTGGTCATGATACATAGTACCGAAAATGTAATGTAGTGATAGGCCTAATATATTAATAGTCTCCCTTTACCATCATACGTCTTGCACAGCCTTGGGAGGTCCTTCCGTCCTCGTACCACATGCAGAGCTTGTACTGTGAAACCATGTCAGCTGCACAGACACTGCAAAGGAACACTCATGTACACTTACTGTATTTGGCAATTCAAGATACAGATGATCTATTAGTATTTACTTGCAGCAGATGAAAATATGTATTGCCCTCCTAGAGTATCATAACTTCACGTTAGGGCTGACCTTCGTTTTTTTTTTTTTTTTTTTTATTCGAAGCTTCGGGGCCGAGATTCGATTTTAATTCGAAGCTTCGAAAGAAAAAGAAAAAAAAAATCTTATTTTATTTTTATGTTGTGGGACTTGTACAGCACTTTGTTCAACTTGTCAAAGTTTAAACCCTTTTAAATCTTAGACAAACTAAACACTTTGCTTCCATGAAATATTGTAAGCCGTTATTTGAGGCTTAATAAAAGCAGCACAATGAACACAAATCTGTCAGTGCAGTCTGACCTCATCTTAAATAACAAACAGCATTGCTTGTTGTAGTTAACCCATTCTCTGCCACCACTTTGACCATCCTAAACCATCCTCTGCCAGCGCCATTTGTCTATGGAGATGTTCACCTTCTTTGCAGGGCTATAACTTTTTAAATTGTATTGCTAAATTGACATTACTATGGCCCATTCAACATCAATTATCTATCGTTCAGGATGTAGGAACGTTTTACTTTTTCATTCACACTAAAATACCGTCTAGAGTATAAATATGTTATCGTTTTCTGCAGTATTTCATAGAAACGTGAGATATAGGCATAAATGCATATATTAGATTATCAAATGCAGTTTGATACCGATCCATGCTATATTAAAAATTTCAACTGTACATGGTCCTAAACGTCATGACTGATCATCTGCGGGTGAACAGAGAGGGGGGGGGGGTCGTTTATAATTCGTATGGGTGATATATTGATCAGAGCAGTTTGTATCGAAAATGATAAAGAAAAACACTGAAACTCACGTCAGTCTCCTCGTAGCATTGGGCGATGAGAGTGGAGCAAACGGATCACAATTATGTGATGTTGATCGATGCGATCCATTTCCGGTTTGTATATTACTAATACACGTCCAAATCATGTTGAATATTGAGTTATGGCAAAGATCCATATCCACGGTGTCTGTATTGAGCCCCGGGATGATAAACGAGTGGCCGGACGAAATTAGGAGACGGACCGAGCTCCCCTAATCGGCGGTTTTGCAACTTGCCGATCGGCCACCAGGTGGCAGTAGTATTGAAGCGTTGCAGAGTTGTGCTGGCTCAGACAGCATCAGCCAAGACTCCGTGGGTGAAATATAAATACCATGACGAAAATATGAAATATTGATCTCAAACACGCCTTACGCCGTGATTGGCAGACAACGCATGGCGGAGAAACACGCCTTAACAACAACAAATATCGAATTTTATTTTCATATTCGAATCCCATGCCCATCGAACGAAGCTACGAAGTATTTAAGACAGCCCTACTTCACGTATGATAGGATTACACCAAAGTAGATTCTTATATTTATTATTAAAGGTCACGGCATGTGCACATGACCATGCTAAAACAGTTTTTTTTTTTTTTTTTTTAACAAGAGTAGAAGTAAAGCATGTTATCAAATTAGAGGGCTAACAGGAGCATGCCTTAGGTCAATAATACTCGAATCCACGTTTCCTGAAGGACACAGCCTGGTCTAGACTGAAATTAACATTTGACATTCGGAAAAGGTTCAGTGACTCCACACACAACCTGTGTAAAAAGAAACTCTTCCTTAGGTGCCATTATGAGTAGCATCCACAGGGTGGAACTCACTCCTACAACACATACAATAAGGGGTGAAAAATTCCTAAGAGCCTCTTTCAATAGCAAATATCCCCCTTCGTAATGTAAAATTGCGTAGATGTGAATTCAATTTCCCCCCCAAATATTCAATTTTCACAAATCAAAAGCGTCCCTGATCAGGAGGCAGATACATATAGACTTATATAAACAACAGTCCATCGCTGTCCTGCCAATCCCAAAGCAATATACAGAGACCATTACCATGCATGACCAATGCATGTGTGTCTCTGCCTCGAAAGCAAGGGAACCCAGTCCGTCAGTCGAGACATTCACACTGCCTCCCCCTCCTCTGTCGTCGCCATGTCTCCTTCTGAAGGCTCCTCTGTCATCGCCTTGTCTCCTTCTGAGGGCTCCTCTCTCTCTGCAGAGTCCTCCTCCTCCACATGGTCGTCCTCGCTCTCTTCCTCCTCGGAGTCAACGTTGTCACCACCACCAAGAGCCGGAACCTTGATGATGATCTCGTCGTCTACGTCGTCGTCGTTGATCACCATGGATTTCCTCCGCTCCAGATAGGACGGGGTGCAGAGCGGTGTGACGTCCTGAAGGAAGACAGGATCAGTAAGTAACACTATAAAAATGTCTTAAGCCCAGAGGAAGCATGCAAAAATAAACAACTCAACACTGCAGTAAATACTGCAACTAGATCACTTTCAAGCTGTTGCATCAGTTTTTTTTTTTTTTTTTTTTTTAATATATATATATCTCTCTGCTCCTAATGTCCTGTGAAAATTATTCCCTTATTTTTTTATTTGGTTACCATGTAACGCATGTCCAAGTGTTTATTTTTGCCACTGAAAGAGAAATCTTGCCTAAAACAGAAGTATCTCTGAAATCATGCGAGAGGTGTGCTCGCACAGAAGTAGAAATGTGCCATATGTAGTAGGCGTTTGTCAGGATTATCTCAGGGAGAGTGTGATCCAAGCTGCTGTTTTGAGACTAAATAAATATGGCACTTTTTTCCATAGCCTAACTTAAGTTGAAGTAGTTGTCATATTTTGCACAGATGTTTACATTTAGAAAGCCTTGTTGAATGCATCCAGTGAAATTAACACATCAATGCAATCAATCAAATCTATTTGTATAGCACATTTGCTTCACAGTCGCATAGCAAAGAGAGTGCTCCTAAAGTATAAAATAAACAGAAAATATCAACAACCAACAGACAGATAAAGGGGGATTTCACACTAGCCATTCGGGGTAAAATCAGAGCGTGATCGCACCAAAATATCACGTGATGAGAAATAGCTACACTACAAAGAACACTACTTGGTTAAAAGAAGCAACACTATTGAGAAATGTAGTTAAGCTATGTGGCATTGCTAGTGCCCCACGGAGCTCCCGTGCTGTACTCTGTAGTAAGGCCAGTGGCCCCCCACACGGAGAGTGACTGACAAGGGGTACTGGGACCGCCTCATTAAAACAAACGCGCAAATAGCAATTAATCGCGCCCCGTCAAAATCATTGCATTCATTTTAATTATCGCGCCAATTAATCGATTTATTGCTTATCGCAGCAGGCCTAGCCATGATCAACCGGTAGATGCAGGCTGATTTTCAAGTAGAACGCAAGATTATTTTTATATAACATCGAGTATGTTGTCAAGTCGCGGCTGAGATGAGACTTGCTTTAGCGCAGAGCTTTCCTCTCATTTTATTATAGACACAGACCAGCGCAGACGTTCAATGACCTGCAGTATAATTGACGCGAGCAATGGGCTAACGTTAGCTGCTAACAGTTATCCAATAACTAGGCTAAGCAAACTAGCGTTAGCCGCTAACCCTGGAAAACGCTCAAAGCGGACTCCACGACACCAGTTCCATTCGTGAGAAAGGGGGGTGGGTTATATTGACATGGCTTGACAGCAGAGGTTCAAAGATAAATTCATATTTATTGGTTATTTGTTTCTTTACATCGGGCATCTAGTTTCCATCACCGTGTGTTCAACTGTGATGTGTTGACGTTCGAGTGTGACATCATTGCCTACGGCAGCTTACACGCTCAAAACACAAAACCGTAAACAAAACCCGGAGGGAACCAAGACTGCAGTGTGTACACAAACCAGAGGGGGGAGAGGGAGTTCGCAATCAAAGACGGAGCGAGAACGGAGCGGAGCACCCGTTCCTAATGAGAAAGCCCCCAATGAAAGAGAACACCACGTCAAAATACATAAGGCAAGAGTCACTGTCAGAGTGAGTCAGGGAAGGCTAGAGAGTATAGATGAGTTTTGAGTTTAGATTTAAAGGACTCGATGGAGGGGGCAGATTTGATAGACATGGGGACGCCTATTGCTTAATAACAGCGGAGCAGTGCTGCCGTTGCTTCCGCGTTTTCCCTGATTGGCTGCGACACGCCCCGCGGCAGGCGTGGCAACCACAGAGCGGAGCGGCAGAGCTTGCGGCATTATGTAACCGCCCTAATCCGCCATGATTTTCATTCAGCGCTCAGCTCACCTGGCAGCGCAGCGGTCCGTTGTTGACAAGTTCGAATCCCATCAAATTTTTTTTTTAACGTGTATTCTTTCGCCGGTCAAGGTTAGGCATGGTTAAGGTTAAGGTTAGGCATTGTTTCGGAGTTGGTTAAGGTTAGAACGGTTAAGTTTAGGCGCTGTTAAGGAGCTGGTTAAGGTTAGAGTTTGTCTTAGAGAATGGCAATATTCTTTCTATGGTTAAGGTTAAGGTTAGGCATGGTTAAGGTTAAGGTTAGGCATTGTTTCGGAGTTGGTTAAGGTTAGAACGGTTAAGTTTAGGCGCTGTTAAGGAGCTGGTTAAGGTTAGCGTTTGTCTTAGAGAATGGCAATAGACAGCCTATTTCCGCACTGCCGCTCTCCCGCGGTCACATGGTCAAATTGTCACATTCTTGCACTGCTCCGCTGTTAAAAAGCAACACGCCATGGGGACGCTGTTCCAGAGATCAAGGGCTGCGACAGCAAAAGCACCCCCCCACCCAGGCTGTAAATTGGACCTACGGGTAGTTAGGAGACCCTTATCAGCCGATCTGAGGGCCCCCGACGTTGGTATAGGGGAGGAGGAGGTCTGCTAGGTAAACAGGGGCCTTACCATTAGGGCTTTATAGACTAATCGGAGAACCTTATCGATCCTGTAGCACACCGGGAGCCAGTGAAGGGAGGCAAGAACAGGGGTGACGTGAGCTCTCTTCTGAGTACCTGTGAGCAGTCTAGCAGCAGCGTTTTGGGGTAGTTGTAGGCGGGCTATGGTTGACTTATTAAGCCCCAGGTACAGGGAGTTGCAATAGTCTAATCGTGAGGATATGAAGGCGTGAATGACTCTTTCAAGGTCTGAGGGGGAGAGAATGGCCTTGATCCTAGCTTTGGGCTGTCAGTTTATCGTGTTAATTAGATTAATTAATTACACAGCAAATTATCACGTTATGAAAATTAACTCAAAATTAATAACAACAATTTTTTTATACTATTTTTTTTGTATCTCATTCATTCCACAAGAATGTAGAATACACATTTACAGACTTTTTTTTTTTTTTAATATAGGTATTTGCATGTTCTTGGTATCTGATTCTAGGGACATCTATGAATCTCAGGGAATGTATTCCCAGTGTCAGAAATACTGTGGGCTAGATCCACAAAGAATGGATTGCACGGTGCAAGTTGCACCCTTACTTACAATTCATGATGAATTGAAAATGGGGGACCCTGATGTAAACAAGACGAAAGTCTTTCTCTGGTCTGCATCCCCTTAACAATTGTGTGTATTGAGCCGTACTGTATTGTATTGTACCCATTCTGCAATCTGTTAATAACATTTTCATTCATTCAATCAATCTGCGCAGTGATTGATTGAACATTTTATTTTGAGTAAATTGTAATGAACCAAATGAGAATATCAATAAATTTCTTTTATCTTTGACTGAATAACCATGCTCAAATTGACCAGACCTGAAAAATCTAAGCAAATTAATAGATGGAAGATGATTAAACAGAAGGTTTTGTAGATACAGTACTGAATTCTGCCATCCGGACAAATGCAATTTGAAATAGGATTATAGAATATCAGGCATAAAATGGTTATGCGATTAAAATGCGATTAATTAATTACAAATCCTGTAATTAATTAGATAATCTTTTTAATCGCCTGACTGCACTATATATATATGAGTTTTTTTTTTTTTTTTTTTTTTTACTTTTTTTTTTTTTAGCGTTTATCGCTTTTCTGGTCAAGCATGACCGACAGAAACAGGTTGAAATGGGATGTAGAGCAGGGGAAGACATTCTGAGAAATGATGGCGGGTCCGGGAATCGAACTCATGTCCCCCAGATCCGCGACGAGCACGGTTTTCCACGACGCAGAAATAGCGCCGAGATATGCGGTGAGCTACGGGAGCTCCCCATGAGTTTATTTTCAAAAGTATGCATAATGTTGTGTTAATTAAGAGATATGTAATGTTAGTTACATGAAATTATTTATTTTTTGGGGGGGGTGGAAACCCTGCATATATCGGTATCAGTTGATATCGGTAATTAAGAGTTGGACAATATCAGTATATCTGTAAACAAATTAAATTAAAAAAAGCAAATATCGAACATCCCTAGTCATAATGTAATCACAATGTCCGCTCCGCTCACTGCTTCTGCTTTCAACTCTGAAATATGTGATATATGTGGATATAAAAGCGATTGAATAATTTTACAAGTACCTTAGGAGCTCAACAGTGCAATTGTTTACGTTTATAACCAGGAATTATGCTAATTTAACAGTGTTGATGGGAGACAGGCAACACATGTAAAGTTATTCCAAAAACAGTCACCTAATGTTACAATTATGGTCAGCCTCTTGGTAAGTGAGGGTCATTATATTACATTATTATACAACTCTTGCCCATCTGATGCAGACATTAAACCCCACTCTAACTAACAGCTAGCCACAACGTCAGCGCATCCTTTCGTATCAATAGTAATAATTAACGTTACATTACTATCCGCTCTTGTCTGCACTGCATGGTACAACCAGGTTGTCTTGAGTGTTTGGGTCCATGAGTCATGACCATGTAGCACAAACTAGCCACAACTTGCATGTCCCATCTGTATCAAAAGTTCATGAAGTAGGCGCGAAGTAGGCGATGTTGGCACAATTCGGAACCATTATTTGTATCCGATTCCAACCTAACAAACGTTTAGTGGTTAAAGTTACTCCATAGCAACCTTGTTTGTTTTCCTGACATATCTCGTGCATCCAGCTCTCGTGCTAAACAATCGCAAGCTAAACACAAACACGCCTCACAGTCAGGGCGAACACAACCACACAGGTACGGTGGCTCACAATGAACAAACTGGACAATCATTTAGCCAAATGTTCTACACACAGTAATAATAATTTTTTTTCTTAATAATGTCAATATACCTAACAAATTCTGAACCATTTGAACGTTCGGGGGCCAACCCAACATCAGAAATAGGGACTTGAGTCATGTTGAGACACATGTAACTTGACTTAGACTTGCCGGTGTGTGACTGAAGAAAACAAGTCACTCATTCTCATTGGCAACTATTATTTATGACCATGTACAAGTATAATGGGCTAAAAACATTTTTAAACGCTTTAACCATTTGGAACTTGTATGAAACAAATATAAGACTTGGAAAATAAAAATATAGACATAACTTTTAACTCTGACTTGAGACTTACTCGAGACATGCCGATAAATACTTTAGACTTAACGATACTTTTCTGCTTTCTCTACTGCTCCACCTACACAGAACTAGATAGCCATGTAATATCTGGTCCTTACCAGACTACAAGTCGAGTCATTCATCACATCCGAGGACCTTTTGTTCTGAGCAGCCTGTAAAAAAAATGTAAAGGTTTTCCAAAAGATTAAACCGATGCCATCAAAGTTAACATTCAGATACATTTATATAAAAGCTGTCATAATTTCCATTAGGGTTGGGTGATTCATTGAGTTTCAACCAATTTTGGCTTCCCATGATCATGAAAAAAAGACAAAATTATTATTCTGCCATGTTGCTCTCATTTAGTCTTGTTGTAAATGCAGCCCTCTCTTCCTTCACAGCAGTACACTCCACCCTGCCCAGTAGATAAATCAACAATTGTGATTTAAATAATCAAAGATAAATCGAGCAGCCCTAACATCCATTACAAAACGGAGTGCTTACAAATCCTGGGAACTCGTAGTCGATGCCGTGCGCCGCCAGCCTCTTGCGGAGCTTGGACTCTTTGCGCAGGAGCTTGTTGGTCATCTTGGTCACCTCCTCCGCCGTGTGCGTCTTGTTGTAGCGCGTCACGGCCGGCAGCCTGGGCTTCTTGAACTTCCTCTGAGAGCCCACAAACAGCTTCTCGTGCACCTTCTCCGGGGGCAGCAGCTGACCTGGGTCACGGTTAAGAGGAAACGGATGTATGAATACAATTTAGGCCATTCACGGGCAACAGCAGTCCAGAACTACTAGGAATGTCTGATCACCACAAGTGTGTCTCGGCTCTCAACACCTAAACTGCACACTACAACGTATATCATGCCAGTTGGGGTATCTTATGCATACTGCACCCGTGTATACTATACTTAGTCATAGTATATATATTCAGATTCTAAGTGTTATTGACCATATTTATTGTAACGTATAATATAACTGATAGGGCATAAAGAAAGGGCATAAAGAAAGACCCTCATCTGCACCTTTGATTACTGCTAACTTATGTACGTCTTCTACTACTCCCCCATGCTGCTATGACGCCTGAATTTCCCCAAGGGGATCAATAAAGGAATATCTCATCTTAAAGCTCAAATCTTAACTTGAAAGAGATGCCGATTGTCAATGTTTACAATCGCTGATTGTATTGAATCCTGACCCTTTTCTTCAATTACACAACTGTTCAAGTTTGTTTATTATACGTCACAACAAAATATAGAATACTTTATATGAAATGCTTATTTCTGAAAGAGCTATAAATGAAGTCACACTGGATGTTAAAAGATATGAGCCTCATTTTGCAGAATGCTCACATTTGATCAGTCTCTCTCCCATGAGGTAATTGTTCATGGTCTCCGCAACGATCTTGGCCACTTCATCACACTCAAACTCCACGTACGCATAGCCTTTACTCCCGCCCGTCTGAAAGACAACAGAAGAGGGTAGACATAGTAAAGAGAAAGTTATCCATCCCACTACACATCCTACCAGGGACCGAAATTAGAGAGCGCCACCCGCCATTTGCGCTCAGTTTTTACGTTTGGCGCCTCCCACTGAGACGTCTGAGCGCCGTGTGGCGCTCAATCAAATAGTCATGTGAAAACCGAAAATCATGATCAAATTCTTTAGCGGAGTTCTCACTCGCTGTCTCAGCAGACATGAAGCGCGCACCGAGCACTGCTGCTGCTACCCCCTCCCCACCTGTTTCTGTATGCTGCATGTAAACAGAGGCTATTGCCTCCGAGTCACCGTGACGTTAGTTAGCACTTAGCACTGCTGCTCCTACCCCTGTATGCCTGCATGTAAACAGAGGCTATTGCCTCACTGTGACGTTAGTCTAGTCAGTGTGGGACCTTCGTGAGATAACGTTAGCTACCGTTACAAAATGACCCAGTCAACTATTCACTTAGTTTAATACACGAGGCATTGTGTAACGTTATCCAGCCGGCTAGCTACGGATAGCTCCCGACATCAACAAATCCTCCAGCAATAGTCCAGTGCATAATACCTCCGTTGGCTAGGTAACTAGTCACTACGAAATGTCGCAGTAAACTAAATAGTTCACTAAGGCGTTGTCCCAACGCCATCCAGCAGTAGCTACAGATAGCTCTTGGCATCAATGTCCTAACAACAACCAGGGCTGTACGCTAAGCTTTTTCACTAGGGGCACACTTGCCCCTAAATGAGAAATTTAGGGGCACATTTTTTAATAACAATTTTACCATTATTAAAAAAAATATGTTCCTGCCTCATTACTGTGGTCCTTTTATTTAACATTTAAGTGCGTTTGTTTTCAGGTTTGTATCTTTTATAATGAACCAACCGAGAAAGTGTGTAAATCACTAATAGAACAAAAACAACAAACTGTGTGTGTGTGTGTGCGCGCTTGTGTAGTGCTCCTTGAATGAGATCACCACAACACACACACCATTGCATTAATCAGGAGGACAAGAAACTTTGCATACATTTGTTTCACAATGAAAAGTGCTTTAGAAATCAAATTAATTATTATTGTAAATAACCCCATGAAAGGTTTATTATTTGTATGGGTAATTACCTGCTTCATATTTGTGATGTTACTGGTTTCAGTGTGTGCCTAAAGTGATCAATGTGTTGGGCCGTTTATAGAGATCTATGCCAATTAATGTTTATGTATATCCGGGACTTTTTTTTATGTGACCTTTATTTTGAAAACCGTGTTGCGACGCAACCTTATTTACATTTGCGCTTTTGACAGTGAAATGTTCAGTCCAACTTAGCTCGAAGGAAAGACTAATCAAAAAGGTTTAATTGACCCGTATGAGGCTCTTACGGTAGGACTTTGATTGTTTATAGAAGTGGAATGTAATACTATGCTAAACTAGAAATAAACAGTGATTTTACCAGCAGTAAAGTTGCAAGCCACTTTCATTTCATATACGGGGACACCGTGACAATTATTAGTATTATCTTATTTGCATATTGTCTCATTATTAGATAGATAGATAGGTTGATATTTTATAAATTTAAGTAGACAGTATTTCACGTCCTAATAGTGGGCTACTACTACTCACCAAATCGATGGCTGAACCTGAACGTTAGAAGTGTCCGTGTCCGACTCCCCGTCAATCAATCATAACATCATCATGTCAATCATCATCATCTTATCATCTCTCCACATCGGACGTGGTTGTCATAAGATGGACTGATATCCACTCCGTTGTTCTTGCAGAGCAAAATTTGCGTCTTAAATGTATTGAAATGAGGTGCTTCTTTGGCGATGCAATAGCCCATATTGAAAGGAAGAGAGGCCACATTCAGTTTCGTTTTGCTAGGAATTATGGGATTTGGTGTTGGATGTATAGACTACGCAGATAGGGACATGGTCTTTAATCGCACGATAGACTACAAGTACCAAGTATATAGCGTGACCCAGATTCACTCCACGCGCAAATCTTTTTTTTTTTCACTCAGGCTATCGGTGATCGCAGTAAGTAGAGATGTTCCGATACCATTTTTCCCTTTCCGATCCGATTCCGATACCTAAGCTTTGGGTATCGGCCGATACCGATATTTATCCGATACCAGTGCATTAAAAAAAAATTTAAAAAAATTATATAAATTATACATTTTTTTTTTTTTTCAGATACTGTTATACTGTTTTTTAGTAATAACTAGAACGTATGGTATTTATTCAACAACAGGTGATTGTATAGATTTGTATTAGTATCATTAATCAATGAGTATGGGCTGCAGCACTGCAGATATACCCTACTCCAATGATCCACACGGACATTAAACGGTGTTGCACTCGCTACTCAGTGGCTCTGCAGATATACCCTATTCAGTCTGTAAGCTAGTGGCAGATAGAACGTTCATGTTGTGATTTTTGATGCAAAATAAATATTCAACTTTCTCTTTTGAAACTCCGCCTCAGACTCTTATCCTTTGGCACTTGCTGTACTTTGCTTGCAGGTCTGCAGCCATTATTGCTGGATTATGTGAATAGCACCAACTTTAGACACGGTAACGTTATCAAGCTAAGCTAACTGACCTAGCTCGCCTTGCCGCATTGACATTAAGATAACGTTAGTAATAGTCAGCTAACGCTAGTCCGTAGCTACTTAACTTAAATACAATTCACCGTGGGTGCATTATTGTTGATAGACGGTCACGGACAGTGTTAGGTCCTGGAGAAAGGACAGGCGATCATCTGATTTGATGTAACGTTAAAAGCGGATGTTGTTCCAACTAGCTATCTTTCCAGCTAATGCTATCATAACACCAGCCAAACACATCCCGATTCCCGTCCGAGCTCCCCGTCACACCGCACTGTCGGGGACAATGGAATTTAAGAAAGTGTATCTGCCGTTAAAATGACACAGCATCACACTTTAAAACATGTTCATTTTATAATCCTCACTCTCCGCAGGACTCGGCAGGAGATAAATTACATCATGGGATCGGAGGCTAGAATTTACGTGTACTCGCCGATACCGATACCAGCATTTTAGGCAGTATCGGCGGCATTTCCGATACTAGTATCGGTATCGGAACAACTCTAGCAGTAAGTTCATTCATTGCCGACAGATTCTTTCATAGCACCACGACATACACTGTGCACTGTACAGCCTTGGTTGTAGGCTAATGTTTTTTAAAAAATGTATCCAATTTGTATGGATTAATTTAGGAGTGAAATGCGAATGAAGGGTTGAAATCACAACTCGCAACGTTGCTCCCAAATAATATTTCCAACTCGCAACGGCCAAATTAAGGGGCAATTTGCGACGAGATCATCGCAGTGTACAGGCCTGACAACATGCGTATTCGAGTCCCTGGTTTACATCGCATGAGTGAGGGCTGCTGACTAGGGTCCAGGTGCAGCGCCGGAGAATTCTTTTGCATGCTGAATGTAGCGTTTAGGGTCCAGCTGCACCCCCGGAGAATCCTTGCTGGAGCTGGAGGCCACTCGAGTATACACACAGACAGTGGAGCTGTTTGCAGACAGCGAGGTGGCGATGTCTCGCAGATAACACAACCACAAGTATGATTATATAATATATATATTTTATTAAAAAAAAATCTATATAAAATAATAATAAAAAAAATTATCAAAAAAAAGTTGGCGGGTAAGAAATATGCTTGGCGGGTAGATTCTTCCCATCTACCCGCCACTGGCCGGTGAGTCAAAAAGTTAAAGTTAAGACAGCTAAAATGCACTTAACAGGAATGACCTTTTCACCGGCAATGCTGATTCAAAGTACTTAGAATTCTTGGCCAATACAGCATGAAAGTCTCTTCGACAGTGAGTAATCGTGTTAAATAATCGTTCTCAATATTGACCAAAAATAATAAGTATTATGATTTGCGCAGCCCTACTATAGTCCTCTATGGCTACTGATATGCACACAGAACATTGTTACTCAGCTGAAAGAGTTGTGCCCTTCCTGCTGACTTGTTGTACAGAACTTGTAAGTCACTTTGGATAAAAGAGTCAGCTAAATGACAAAATGTCATGTAAATAAATGCACACAAAACAGATCCGATTCAAACCTAAGCCCCATCCTTGCAAAAAAATAACATACTGTAAAACCACTCAGTCAGCACCCAATAGTGGATTCTTCTCTGAAATTACAAGATCCCAGGCTGGGCCACGCCAGAGTAATCATCAAATGTCACATGGCCCCATGGAGAAACCACGCTAAGTTCATGGGCACGATAATTCCAGACCAAATTGTAAAGAAAACATTTTCCAGCGAGTAAGAGTGCGTCATTAGGTTACAGGGTTTCAGGCAGGGTGTCTTTGCTACAGACGCCAATAAACATCTAATGTGAGGCACCCCAAGTTACCTTTTTACTCCTTGCCAGACGTAATCTCAGGACTTTTCCAAACTGTTGGAAGTAGGCTTTGAGCTGATTCTCGAAAAGCCCAACAGGCAGATGACCGACATAAACAACTCCTGGATTCAAATGAAAACCCTGCAGAAAAACAAGATTTTATAGAGACAAGAGACAGTTTAGGAGTGGATTCTTCCCATTGGTCATTTATAGTAGTGGTGGTAGGTAGCAGGCTGGGGACAGAGTTGAGCAGTAACACAAAGTACAGCATGCGACACAACACAACTACTGTAACATTAATATGTAATTTGATCAGTTTTGGAAACTGTTGCACTTAAAGGGTAAATAAGCCCAAATAAAAAGTTATATGTTACCGTCTAACAGTCCAAACTATTAGTGGAAACAAACAACTCACGAATCCAAAAACTAGAGTGCTTAAACGCACATTTAATGTCTGGGGCAGCTGCTCTATAGAAAATGAATAGGGAAGGACGGTGAAGGTAACAGCAGAGTATGGGTCATTTTCTGTTTCAGAGCTGAGAACACTACCAGAATAACTCTCGTTTGGGTATAAAATAAACTTTATGTGGGTCCACAAAATCAGTCTCATGCATCGTCTATGGAGCAGCTCCAGACTATACCCGACGACAGCAGCTTTATTAAGAGTGCATATCATGTTCAAATATTGACTCAAACTTTCCTGGGCCATGGCGAAAACATATTTAAATTCTTAAAATTTGGGTGGTGTTCCCATTCAATAATGCAACCAAGCTGGGCCCTGTTGCGGGCCGTGGGACAGTGTGTTGTGTAGGAAACAGTAGTCACTAGTCAGTGTCAAGGATTCATACGGGCGCCGAAATGCGGCAAAGTTAAGTTGACATGTTGCATTTTGTAGTCAGAAACGTTTTTCTGAATTAACATTGTTTTATTGTCCGCTATTATAGTTAGATGTACAGTTTTGCTTGTACAGTTGTACAGTTTCTACGTCAAATGTATATACTCTTTTTTTATAACACAAACAGTACTGTATTTGCAAATCTGGTATGTCATAAATGTATAGATGTAGCAGTACTGTCTATCTGTATGTCATGTATGTCATATATGTTATGATGAATTGAAAATGGGGGACCCTGATGTAAACAAGACGAAAGTCTCTCTGGTCTGCATCCCCTTAACAATTGTGTGTATTCTATTGAGCTGTACTGTATTGTACCCATTCTGCAATCTGTTAATAAAGTTTTCAATCAATCAATCATAGCTGTACGTGTTGGCCTCCTCATGGTACCAAAGCACCTCAAAGGCACGAAAAAACAAATTACAAACATCTCTCAAAACAAGCTAGTCAGACTACTGCTTGACCTGACTCCTAGAACCCACCTCACCCCTGCCCACTTTGACAACCTAGGATGGCTTAGAGTAGACAACAGAGTACAGCAACTTGCAATGGGCCTGGTCTACAAGATACACTACGCGACCAAGGTACCCATGTACATGTCAAAATACTTCCCAAAGGTCAGTGAATACCACGATCACAACACCAGAGGGAGCTCCACAAATCATGTAAAACCCAGATTCGGCTCAAACAAGGGACTAAACACGTTTCGCAATTATGCCACATCAATGTGGAACGCCCTACCTAAAGCTGTAAAGGAATGTGAATCACTACCCACTTTCAAAAACACTCAAAACACCTACGTGAGACTGCAATTCGAAACTGGCCCCTACAAATGTCCTAACCTAGTTGTACAGTAAATGACCAAGTAAGGCTTTGTCAGTATTCCAATGTACAGTGTAAAATGTGTGTGTGTCCTACCCCCCCCCCCCCCCCCACCTCCAATGTACAGCCCTCACCCACCCACCCAACCCCACCCACCCAACCTCCTCCAATGTACAGTTTCTACGCCAAATGTATATACACTCTTTTTCTGGACACTTTTGTATCACAAACAGTACTGTATTTGCAAATCTGATATGTCATAAATGTATAGATGTAGCAGTACTGTCTATCTGTATGTCATATATGTCATGATGAATTGAAAATGGGGGACCCTGATGTAAACAAGACGAAAGTCTTTATCTGGTCTGCATCCCATTAACAATTGTATGTATTGAGCTGTACTGTACCCATTCTGCAATCTGTTAATAAACTTTTCAATCAATCAATCAATCACTGACCACCAGCGACACGACGTCCATCATTAACGTAGCAGGATAGGAGGAGTCAACAAATGTGACTATAAACGTTAGCAGCAGCATTAATACATAACGTTCGTTTTAAATCATATCAAATCACATAACGCTAAACACAGCCAGGCCAGCTAAATGAGAGCAGAATATAAGCTCACGTTTTAGTTCAAAGTTTCAGCTTGTTTTGTTTGTGCCAGCAGCAGCATGGCATGACGTCAGTCCAGGGACCTGCATATACCTTATTGATTGATGAAAACTGTATTAACAGATTGCAGAATGGGTACAATACAGTACGGCTCAATACACAGTACACAATTGTTAAGGGGAAGCAGACCAGAGAAAGACTTTCGTCTTGTTTACATCAGGGTCCCCCATTTCAATTCATCATGTGGTTTCACCTTATTGTGGTAACTTCACTTAGTTATCAGTGAGGTATAGACTCGGGGTCCAATCTTTGCAATGCAGCTGATTCTATACTACTGAGGACATCTCCATCTCTGCTTATTTTTTTTTTAAAGCAAACTAACTGCTAGCAAAAAAACTAGCAAAAAAATGCTCATATCCAAAAGTAGTAGATATAGATAAATAGGTCATACGTGTAAGGTAAGATGTTAGGTATGCATTTGGTTATGTGGGTGGGTAGGTTTGTAGGTCATTATGTATTATTATTATTATTATTATTATTATGTAACACAGCATGTATGTATGTTTGTATTAACACGTATCTTTTGAATGTATTCTGGTATTTTATAAACATGTATATTTGTTTGATTTTACAAAACAGGGGAAGTTCCCAATATGCCTCTCTAGGCTTCTAACTTCTCCTTCACAAATTGGTTATAACTCAGTATGTATTGTTTAACTGTGTTAATAAATAAATAAATAAATAAATAAATAAATACAAAATACAAATGGCAGCATGTTACAGACCTGGCTGGGCTGCTTCTTCACCGCCTGGACCTTCCTCTTGAACTCAGCCTCCTCCTTCGGGTTGAGCGCCAGCAGCGCGTTAGGCGGCTTAGCAGCAGCCGGAGTTTTACCTTCAGTCATTGCACTAAATAACTGATACCGATTATTGTGTGTAATAATAAAGTGAAACGAACAACTAACAACTGCGTTTATGTTGTCGACCAACTTTCCACACAAAAAACAACCACGCTGGTCTTTATAAGTTCTCTTCCGGCGGCGTCTGTGACCATGAGGTAACAATCAACGAAGTGTTGTAAAGAGAGGATGCGTGGACCTGGCTCTGTGGCGCGATGCGCTCTAAACAGCGCCATCTACCGCCACGGAGGTCTGTTTCATACTCAACCAACCAACCACACCTCGAATAATAGACCAATGTGACTGGACTGCCGTGACTGGACTGTTGTAGCCATAGATATATATCTGTTCTATAGATATCTATGGTTGTAGCTACGTTCTATAGATATCTATGGTAGCTACCATATTCTCCAAGACACACTGACGTCACGAGATCGCCGCCATCTTGGTATTGGGGAAACAAACGGATTTCTACTGATCAAATGTATGCGTTGAGCTCCGTTTTTATTTTTATCACATTCTTGTTTATTTCATAACCTTTTCATATAATTTGTTTTGAAAATATTGAGGTCTGTTTCAATGTGTTCTGTCTGTGTCCCGACTGTACACAATGAAGGGTTAAAGCAGACTTGCTTACTTGTACTTTATTCACAGTTGTTATGGTTACAACATAAGCTTGGTTCCACCCTAAGCGAACCCTCGGTGTCACCTCTAAAAGAGTCCTACGTGCAACAGCACTTAAATAGAACAATCCTATTGTTACATCTTTCTTTTTCTTTTTCCAAGTACAGATATATACACAATCTCGATATTTAACTTACAGCTACTTAACCTGTGTTCTACTTACTTACACCAGATCCAAACAACAACACTGTGTAAATGGCTCATTAGTACCCCTCCACACTCAACCGCTCAAAACATGATTGTGCACACATAACCCATTTCACTATTTTTTTTTTCTTTTTTTTTTCTCTCTCTCCAGTCCATTCTCTAATCACGAAGTATAGTCCTTCAGGTATTGAGGCCTGACAACCTGTCGACCAGACCTGGTAGTGACCGTACCTTGGCTCCCTACCGGGTTGACTGGCGGGCCGGCCTTCTCAGTCACTGGTGACGCAGGTGTGATTGTACCTGGTGTGTCTATAGTGGTGTGATCGTGTCTGAGGTGGCGACGATTTCTTCTCAGAACACCTCCCGACTCTAACTCCACCTCATATGATCTGTGGCTCACTGGTTGGATCACCTTTGCCACTCTCCAAGTCCTGTGTGTTTCACCAGGCTGTACTCTCACACTGTCTCCTCTTTTCAGAGTGTCCATGTCCTTTGCTGTGCGATTGTAGTATTTTTCCTGTCTCTGTCTGTTGCGTTTCAGTCCCTGGTCATTGTCCGTTACCTCTGGCTCCAGCAGAGTGTCTTTTGTAGGAAGCAGGGTTCTGGTCCTCCTGCTTAGGAGTCTCTGTGCTGGACTTGTGTTGAGGCCCTGGCCCCACGTGTTACGATGGTCCAACATAGCCAGGTACGGATCCTCTCTCGCCGCTGCAGCCTTCAGCATCAGGCCCTTGGCTGTCTTTACCGCCGACTCCGCCTTCCCGTTACTCTGTGGGTATCCCGGCGAAGATGTCCTGTGTTCAAAACCCCACTTCTGACTGAAGTGTTGAGACTCTTGTGATGCATACTGTGGCCCGTTATCAGACATAACGACATCAGGTATCCCTTGCCTGGCAAAGTGGGCCTTGAGTTTTCTGATTACTGTGTTGCTCTTAGTGTCAGACAGATAGTCAACCTCCCAAAAGTTAGAGAAGTAGTCTACAGTGATCAGGTAGTCTTTGTTGTGGAACGAGAAAAGGTCTGTCCCTACCTTGGCCCAGGGTCTGCTGGCCATGTCATGTGGGTGTAGTGTCTCCCTCTGTTGCCTTGGGTCCACTGACCTGCATATACCAGATTTAGCGATGAAGGTCTTTAGCTCCTCGTTCATCCCATGCCAGTATACACACTCCCTCGCTCGCCTCAGACATCCTTCTACTCCCAGATGCGAGGAGTGGATCCTGTACGTGATGTCACCCCTGAGTGCATCTGGTATCACGGCTCTTTCTCCTCTGAAAACGATGCCGTCCTGGAAACTCATTTCCTCCTGGAATGAATAGTAGTGCCTGATGTCACTTGGCAAGTCTCTTTTCCTCTTGGGCCACCCTGACAGTATTCTATTTGCCACACTCTGTAACTTTAGGTCATCCTTTGTTGCAGCTCTGATAGCGCTCAGCCTCTCTGCTGAGATGGGTAAATAGCTAACCATGTTTACCGTCTCTACCTCTGTCTCACTGTCTCCCTTAGTGCTCTCTGGTAAGTATGCTCTACTCAACGTGTCTGCAAGCAACATATCCCTTCCTGGCACATATGTCACACTAATATCATAGTGCTGCAGTCTGAGTAGCATCCTTTGTAATCTCTTCGGTGCACTAAGCAGTGGCTTGCAGTGGATATTTTCTAGAGGCTTGTGGTCGCTTTGCACGGTCACCGGTCTACCATATGTATATTGATGGAACTTTTCCATACCAAACACTATGGCTAAACACTCTTTCTCTATTTGGGCATAGCCCTTTTCAGTTGGCGTGAGCGCCCTACTACTAAATGCTACAGGCTTACCTTTCTGTGTCAGGGCGGCCCCCAGTCCTGTGTCGGACGCATCACATTGTAGCGTCAACTCCTCTTCTCTGTTGTAATACTGTAGGACTGGTGCTTTGGCTATCTTGTCTTTCAGCCTTTGAAACGCTTCCTCTTGGACATCTGCCCATTCCCACATGTTTTCCTTCCATGTGAGTTGTCTAAGAATCTCGCAGTCATCTGACAGGTGGTCAAAGAACTTCGCCAGGTAGTTGACCATCCCAACCAGTCTTTGTACTCCTTTTACATCTGTTGGCTTCGGCATCTCTCTGACCGCCCGTACTTTCTCCGGGTCAATTCTCAGCCCCTTAGCCGTGAGCAGATGACCTATGTAGGGCACCTCTTTTTGTCGAAGCTTGAACTTATCTGCGTTCAGCTTGATGTTGCGCTCCCTGCATCTGGTTAGAAAGCCTCGGAGTTTCTTGTCGTGGTCCTTTTCTGCCTCCTCCTGCATTGCTCCTTCCCCTGTGATTAACATATCATCTGCTATGACGTAGACTCCTGGTAGGCCCTCTAGGGCCTGCATGAGCTTTCTTTGGAACACCTCCGGTGCTGGGCTTATTCCCATCGGCATCCGGAGCCAACGGTAGCGACCAAATGGAGTGGCGAATGTGGTCAGGTAGCTTGACTCCCCTTCTAGCTTGACGTGCCAGAAACCGTGCTTCACGTCGCAGACTGTGAATACTTTTGCCTTTGACATCTCCGGCAGGATGTCATCTATAGTCGGGAGTGGATAGTGACTTCTCTTTAGTGCCCGATTCAGAGGTTTTGGGTCTATGCACAGCCTTAGTTTCCCATTCGGCTTCCTTAATGAGATCATGCTGCTGATCCAGTCAGTGCTGCGTTCCACTGGTGTGATAATCCCTCTTCTCTCCAGATCCTTGAGTTCCTCCTGTATCGGTATGATCATCGCTACAGGCACTCTGCGCTTTGGCAGTTTCACTGGCGGCACTCTGTCATCTATCTCTATTTTATACTCCCCCTCCATGCATCCATCTCCGGTGAACACATCCCCAAACTCAGCATTTATTCTGTCCCTTGTCATGTGACTGTCACTTTCTCCCCCTGTCACTGGACTCTGCTCTTTCCTCACTATGCTGTCTATAGCTAGGATATTTTCGTACTGTACCTTTATCAACTTCATAGCCTCACTGTCTTTCCTGCCCAGTAAACGGATTCTGCTACTCTGGTCTACCACCTGAAACTCTAGCCTGTAACGCTTGTTGTTTCTGGGGTTTCTGATCCTAACCTTACATGTACCCAGAGGAATCACCCTAGTCTTATTGTACATCACCAGCACTTTCTCAGTGTGTTCTAGCTGTGTGTCAGGGTTTAACAAATGTATAGGGATGACATTACAGGTGGCCCCACAGTCTATTTGGAAGTTAACTAGCGTTTCCCCCAACATCATCCCTGCAAAAAGCTGTTGGCCCTGCCTGTGGCCGTCTTTTAACTGATTAACATTTTCATCCTCTCTATTTACTTCTGTTATGCAGCAGAGGTCTTCCTCATAAGAATCACTATCACTGTGCTGTTCTGCTACTGCATGCACTTTCCTAGTTTTCTTGCTGCTCTCCTGTTTTGACTTGCATTTAGCCGCAAAGTGATTTTCTCTCCCACACTTTTTACACTTTTTCCCAAAAGCTGGGCATTTCTTCTTGTTCCTCTCATGTGTTTTCCCACAAAACATGCAGTCAACCTCGCTGTCTTTTTTCCACTCTTCTGACTGTTTTCCACTGCCTGCCCTTGTTGCAGTGTCCTGCTATTAGACCTTGACAGCTCATACGCTCTACATATTTTTAGGCATGTTTCCAGAGTCAGCCTATCCTCCCTGAGCAGTCTCTCTCTCAGTTCTGAGCTATTTGTACCACATACAATTCGATCTCTGATCAGGGAATCTCTAATGTCCTCAAAGTTGCAACTACTAGCAAGCATTCTTAAGTCTGTTACATAGCTGTCCACGTTTTCATCCAATCCTTGGTTCCTGATAAAGAATCTGTATCTTTCCACTGTTTCATTTACCTTTGGATTGCAGTACTCGTCAAACTGCTTGATGATAGTTGTCACTGTTGTCTTCGCCGACGGACTCGGGAGAGTTGACCATAGTTCTCTGCCCTTTTCTCCGACGAGATATTTAAATAGCTTGCCTTTAGTTGTCTCTTCGGCGTCGGGCATGGTAAGGTCTGTATACAATGTGAACTCCTCCTTCCAACTTTTCCATGCCTTCGCCAAGTTGCTGGAGTCCAAAAGTAGTAGACCAGGAGGTCTCAGCGCATTTAGCCCTTCCATCGCCGATAGCTAGTAAGAGTTTTCTCCCCGAAGTCCGTGTTAGCCACAGCTCGCCAGCTCAACTCTTTACTTCTCCCGCTACCGCGCGAATTACTTTCCTGATCTGTACCCAGCTGTCACCATGTTTCAATGTGTTCTGTCTGTGTCCCGACTGTACACAATGAAGGGTTAAAGCAGACTTGCTTACTTGTACTTTATTCACAGTTGTTATGGTTACAACATAAGCTTGGTTCCACCCTAAGCGAACCCTCGGTGTCACCTCTAAAAGAGTCCTACGTGCAACAGCACTTAAATAGAACAATCCTATTTTTACAAGGTCAACATGGCATTTCACTATTTCGAAATCCAACGTTTCTGGTGATTCTAAGTGCATGTTTCCCCCAAGCCATAGACATGCACTTTTAGACAGAAAGTTAAAAAGACAGAAAGTTGACTTTGAGAATATTAGATATAATTGATTGATTGAAAACTTTATTAACAGATTGCAGAATGGGTACTGTCGTATATTCCTAATGAATATCTACGGTTATTTACAGCACAATGAGGTTGCTATCTGGAAGGAGGGAAAGATCACAGAGTGATAGAATGGTCTCCTCACCTGATTTAATCAGCTGAGAAATAAGCTTGTATTAGCCAGACAACCAGGAGCTTTGGTCCAAACTAATTTATTTGCAGCGCGGCCAAGAGTTAATGCATTGGTTACATACAGGAAATGTATTCAGCATAATACATGATTTGTACAAAAGGATTGATGAGGTAAATCCCAATAGCCCTAACACGGTGGCTCTCTACATCAAGACAGTATTGCACATTAATAATATTCATGTTATGTTATGAAATAAGACCATAGTACTCCTTGTCACCACATGATTAAACCTGGGTCTAAGATAGGCATCTTACTCTAGTTATCACAAAACAGTGATTATTCCATATACAGTTTACTCACGTAGGGCAAAGTCGAACCATGGTCTGTGGAAGTGGTGGAGACGCAGCCCCAGACCCCCTGGGGAACGGTCGTGGCGGGTCTGAGCTGGCCTGCCTCCCCCTCACCAAATACATTGTTTTATACCCCATTATTTCCCCTTGCTTCCATACATGGCGTTTCTCCTAAGATGACCGTGTGGGGGAGGCTGGTCCGCCCCCCCCCCCCTGACTTCCTTGTTGGTGTCTTCTTCCAGTTTTCAACATCGAGGAGGTCTGATGACTTCAGACTTTTTAACATTCCCTTAATAGGGCTTGTGTTGATCTAGCATTAACCCAGTACAGTCATTGCTTCTTAGGTTAATACCATTCAGTCCACAAGAGCCAGCACCAAACCCCATCTACCAAACTGACACTTTGTATTACTCTATGAAAGGAACCAGCTTTGGCATTCCTAAAATGGTAATCTATTATTGTATAGATTCAACCACATTTGTCTTGTCTCACAGAGGCATCTCCGCTTTCAGCCTCTTGTGCTGTGCTCAACCGTCACATGTCTAGAAGGTGTTTGGTTCTTGGGGGTTTGGAATGGCGCCTCTACAACTGTGTAAACAACCTTATCATTAGAGGGGGTTTGCCTGAAGGCTCCCCAGAATGTCACACACCACTGACGCCTGCTACTGTTTGTTCCATCACTCTGAGAGTCCATGTAATGAACTATTACCACAGATATTTTCAGTTTTCAGGGTTGATCTAACAGTTTTGATTATGAAATCTCAGTCAAGGGTACCACAATTCCTCCCTTTGACATTTTAATAATGTCATATACAAGTACCTTGACTTGATTTCTATACATACTAGCCATACAATTTAACATAATAACAAAAAGCATAATTTCTTCAATTTTTTTTCAATTTTTTCTTTTCTCTCACATCTTTTTTCATTATTCTTTGGTACATATCATCAATGAGTTTTTTCTTCTTAAGGCTCATTAG
Organism: Notolepis coatsorum; assembly: GCF_963971535.1. NCBI lineage: Eukaryota > Metazoa > Chordata > Actinopteri > Aulopiformes > Paralepididae > Notolepis > Notolepis coatsorum. The sequence goes on from NC_140169.1 coordinate 173,055,623, forward strand.
CCAGAGGCCCACCTTTTAAACAACAACTTTCGGGTTTGTTGAAAACAACAAAACAATTCAATCTAAACATTACACCTTAAAATAAAACACAATTTTTAACAACCCAATTTTCTTAAGTTACAGAACGTTTGGTTCCACATTATTTTATATGATCTGGGGGAGACAACATGCATTAGTATTCATTTTTACATTACATTCATTCTCTGAAATAATCTCTTCTTTCTGCTAACTTTTTCTTAAAAATAGTACAATCACATTTGCATAATCAATCAACTGCTTCCCACCTATCCTCCCCCCTTTATGACACATATAATGGTCATAACCTACCACCTTGGTTTCCACAGCCCAGTCTGGCAGAGGAAAGCAGATTTTCAACGAAAAACTTCTTTCACTTCCTAACCTCACTCTGGCCATAATCGATGTGTATGTTCTTACTTATCCCTGCGTTGTGTAATCTATCCGCCCTTTGTTTGCGCGTCTTACCAATCAATGTGCACAAAACAAAGCCCATCAGTAGCTATTTGTACAGTCACCTCCCTGTCCCCCACAGTCCACTCCATCCATAACCTCTGAGACTCTTGCCCACATTCTTCAGCTCAGCCCTCAGGCCGGCCCGCCCCCCAGGCCAGGCGTCCCCAGGTCCAGTCATCCATCTTGGCATGACAACCTGGTCGTCAGATGAGTTTTTTAGCCTGGAAATTTGTCCCAAAACCCCATCTGTTCAGTTATCACAACCTGGCCCCACCCGTAGAGATGGGGGCGAATGCATACAAGAATTCTCCTACCACAATTTGGTAACTGACCACCGCTGGACTGCAGAGTAACAGGGAAGATGAAATCCTACGTTACCGCTCTAATGTAATGTATTCATGTGTCTCCCACCGCTGATCTGCAATCCCCCTCCTTGACTGAGCTGTTGAAGAAACACAAGCACAAAGCAAATCCCATTACACCATATGTCAACATACTTTATAAGGGAAGCCATTAATTCCATATGCAAAAATGTGGTGGCACTACTTATCTGTCATCGACCTGTTCCAATGCATCCCAGCCTTCAACAGTCCTCTCCCACCAGATCATAACAAAAAACATTTGGGAAGAAAAAGAGAAAAAATCAAACAAAGCCACACACTTCAATAAACAAACACCTCCAGTCTGTTGTGGCCCCAGTCTATGTAACAACCATGCACACCCAAAAACATGAAAAAAATCCACGAATTTTTTAAACATGAAAGAAAATAAAAACCACGTTTCCAAAACCATCCATTCAGCAACATCCCTGCTGCAATTCTCACACACACTCTCAACCGGAACAGCATCCTGTCCCTGTGACTTGACACCTCTAACGCTTTGACCTATTCAACCTCCTTTCAGTTAAGAGTACCCTCCTCCCGTTCGGATGCACTCCTTGCCCTACTTAGATGCACCTCTCCCCAAATGAGTTTAGGTAGTCCGCTACGTCGGTACAACCTGCTTCTCAGGGTCGCCTTGCCCGACGCCGGCCCCTCTCCCCCAACAGAGATGCAGGTCTCCACTTCCAGGCTAAGGTCTCCTCTCATGAACAGAAGAAGTCCCCTTATTTTACCTTCAGGTGCAGTTTAAGGCTGGGTCCCTTTCCAATCTTAGGAGAGACAATCCAGATTCCTCTGAATTGACACCCCTCATCCCTCTGCTTCCCAGCATTTTCTTTTCAAAAACACTGATCACAGAAGCACAACTCGCCTACTAACCCTGTATCGGCTAGTAAGGTTACTGTGGCCTGACTGTACATTGAGCCAGGTGCATTTATGGTCTCTGCCATAACGCTCTCCCAACCGGCTGGCGACCCAGTCGATAGCGACCTCATAGTCCGTCATCAAGTCAGGACCCCAAGCGGCTGACTGTCCGTAGTACCTATCAGCCACTCAGTTTAGAAACCGACAGTCTTGTCCCCATCCCGCTTGCTCTGGGCATGGAAATATTGACCGTTTTCGCCAGCCTTGCCTGTTCACGGCAGGAGCTGTGCCCCCTCCGGTGCACTGCCCTGCTCCTAGGTGTGGACTGTCGTCCACCTACCACCCAGTGCCCACACTTACTTACGTGCAACGTTTCCTGGGCCGACTAGACGGTACCACAGTGGTATGTTAATTCATACCTCGTTACGCACGGAGGCCTTCAGTAACTACCCAGCACTATAGTTTGTGTTTAGCGTGCGCCCAGACTCTTGCGAGCCCACTGCCGCCTGCTAGTGTTTGTTCCATCACTCTGAGAGTCCATGTAATGAACTATTACCACAGATATTTTCAGTTTTCAGGGTTGATCTAACAGTTTTGATTATGAAATCTCAGTCAAGGGTACCACAGTACAATACAGTACGGCTCAATACCAGGGCCGTAGCCAGGGTTTAGAAATTAGGGAGGTCCATTTGTTTGGCCCAGACCGGCCCACTATAATCGGTCGGACACCACCCACCAGTACACCATCCTTGCGGTCCCCTTAAATATGCGTACCTACTGTACTATTCCCCCAACCCACTACAAAGCTGGGTAGTAAGTGCCATGGACAAGTGGACCAGTGTACTCCCTCGCTCTTGGCTGAATCTTGTTTTGGGTGGTGATGTAAAAACACCTGCATCATAGCAGGCTCAGGATGGGCAAAGTAGTCTATAGCCTGTTCATCCCTGTCTCTCTCCTCCACAATCTGGCTTGACTAGACATAAGGAGAGAGAGATGATTACAATTAACTGGTACATTCAGGTCCCGAATTGTTGGAATTCCCTGACAAAGATGTGCAAAAAGCTGTACAATTTAAACAATACCATACTGGTAATGAGCAAATAGTTGTTTATTCAATGAATGCATGAGCTGTTCCATCTTATTTCATTTGATACTAACTACTCAGTTCATACAGATTTCAAGTATTCAAATATCAATGATGAATATTGCATAAGGTTTACACAGTTAATAGATCACCTTCTTGTTTTATATTCATGTTCAGAGAGGAGTAATAGTCAGATCTTTGTATGTGATTTATATGGCAATTAAATCAATGGTGTGTTTGTTTGGGGAGTTTGACCTACAGTTAATGTGCCTACCATGTGAAGGTGCATGATCAATGGACAGCACAAAAACTATTTGTGTAGGTGGAGACTAGAGCTACCACAGATAGTAATAAGTTATTAAGAGTAAGTAATCCATACCATATATATCCTAATAGTTACCTTATTACCATACTTGGCTGAAAATAAACTTTGCTGCCTGTTGTGAATGTGTTTTTCCCTGTAGGCTAATACATAAGTAGGCATACATCTTTGCAGTTGAGGAAAAATTTGCAGTTGAGTAGGCTATGTGCTGTGTTTTTATGTCTTCCATCGAGGACCACCTTGGAAATAAGTGTTTTAATGAATGCTTTTAGGTGATATCCTCAGGAATACAAATTGGTCAAGATCATTTGTTTTTATGATGTGTTTTTAATTTCCAAATAAATCTAATCAAATCAAAAAAGCAGTTTTTGCAGTTGAGCTACAGGTGTTGTATATTATACAGCCTTTTCATGCATCTTTATCAAGGGAACCCTTATCCTAATGATTTAAAAAATAATATTATGATGATACGATATGGACCTAGTATTGGGTCATCTCTGGCACTTCGTTTCTCAATGGATTTGTCATCTAGGAGAGTTGATAAACTAATTTAGCCGGGGTGTATTTTTTTAAAAGGCAGGGGAAATTTGTGAGAGACAAAATCCAAAATGGCTGCCGTGGAAATTAACTTTTAAATGGTTTGACCTACAATGATGCACAATACATGGTACCAGCCCCCTCTCAGTCATGTACCAGCCAACCCCCTCTCAGTCATGTACCAGCCAACCCCCTCTCAGTCATGTATACCAGCCCCCTCTCAGTCATCTACCAGCCCCCTCTCAGTCATGTACCACAGCCCCCTCTCAGTCATGTACCACAGCCCCATCTGAGTCATGTACCAGCCCCCTCTCAGTCATGTACCAGCCCCCTCTCAGTCATGTACCAGCCTCCTCTCAGTCATGTATACCAGCCCCCTCTCAGTCCTGTATACCAGCCCCCTCTCAGTCATGTACCAGCCCCCTCTCAGTCATGTACCACAGCCCCCTCTCAGTCATGTACCACAGCCCCATCTCAGTCATGTACCACAGCCCCATCTCAGTCATGTCCCACAGCCCCATCTCAGTCATGTACCAGCCCTTCTCTCAGTCATGTATACCAGCCCCCCTCTCAGTCATGTACCAGCCCTCTCTCAGTCATGTACCAGCCCCCTCTCAGTCATGTACCAGCCCCCTCTCAGTCATGTACCAGCCCCCTCTCAGTCCTGTATACCAGCCCCCTCTCAGTCATGTACCAGCCTCCTCTCAGTCCTGTATACCAGCCCCCTCTCAGTCATGTACCACACCCCCCTCTCAGTCATTATACCACAGCCCCCTCTCAGTCATGTAGCACAGCCCCCTTTCAGTCATGTACCACAGCCCCCTCTCAGTCATGTACCAGCCCCCTCTCAGTCATGTACCAGCCCCCTCTCAGTCATGTACCAGCCTCCTCTCAGTCATGTATACCAGCCCCCTCTCAGTCCTGTATACCAGCCCCCTCTCAGTCATGTACCAGCCCCCTCTCAGTCATGTACCACAGCCCCCTTTCAGTCATGTACCACAGCCCCATCTCAGTCATGTACCACAGCCCCATCTCAGTCATGTACCACAGCCCCATCTCAGTCATGTACCAGCCCCCCTCTCAGTCATGTACCAGCCCCCTCTCAGTCATGTACCAGCCCCCTCTCAGTCATGTACCAGCCCCCTCTCAGTCCTGTATACCAGCCCCCTCTCAGTCATGTACCAGCCTCCTCTCAGTCCTGTATACCAGCCCCCTCAGTCATGTACCACAGCCCCCTCTCAGTCATATACCACAGCCCCCTCTCAGTCATATAGCACAGCCCCCTCTCAGTCATGTACCAGCCTCCTCTCAGTCATGTATACCACCCCCCTCTCAGTCATGTACCAGCCCTCTCTCAGTCATGTACCAGCCCCCCTCTCAGTCATGTACCCTGCACGACTGGCGGGGTGGGTGCTTAGTAAGAGATGTGATTGGGCCAGCCCAGTGTCAGTCAGTACCAATGGGCCGCTGTCCTAGCCTAGTAGTGGGCCGGTCGTTGACCAAAAACAATTTTTTATTTTTGTAATTTTTTTATAATCTTTTTTTATAATTTTTTTTTTATAGTTACAAATAGTTACCGAGGTCCGGACCTCAGTGACCTCATAGCTGGCTACGGCCATGCTCAATACCAACAATTGTTAAGGGAATGCAGACCAGAAAAATACTTTCGTCTTTTGGTAGCTAAGGCTCACTAATCAACATTCATTCACGTGCTGTGTCATTTGGACAAATGTGTGAGAAGAATGAAATGTTTAGGAGGAAGAGGGGGGTGGAGCTCCAGTAAATTGATGCTGAGAGACCCTTATAGATCAGTGACTGAGATACAGAAAGTGAATTCAGAACATCACTGAGCACAGCAACATTCATTAGCTCTGACTGGGACCTTGATATGGCAACAAAAATTCTTTATTTTACAGTAAATGGAAGACCAGAGCAGGCAGAGTTCCCAGTGGATTGTCCTGCCCAGGATGTCAAAGGTAGGTCTTTATTATTATTATTATTATTATTATTATTATTATTATTATTATTATTATTATTATTATTATTATTATTATTATTATTATTATTATTATTATTATTATTATTATTATTATTATTATTATTATTATTATTATTATTATTATTATTATTATTATTATTATTATTATTATGTTGTTATTATTGTTATTATTATGATTATGATTATGATTATGATTATTATTATTATTATTATTATTATTATTATTATTATTATTATTATTATTATTATTATTATTATTATTATTATTATTATTATTATTATTATTATTATTATTATTATTATTATTATTATTATTATTATTATTATTATTATTATTATTATTATTATTATTATTATTATTATTATTATTATTATTATTATTATTATTATTATTATTTGAATTATACAGTAGCCTCTATGTATGTATGTTTGTATGTATGTATGTATGTATGTATGTTTGTATGACTGTGTATCAAGGTAATTACAGGTAATTGAAACTAGGCATGAAAAAAAAAACTTTAACTGAAATAAAAACAAAAGGAAAGCTTAAAAAACTCCAATCCTTCATTCAAACTTAACTTTGCCCTACCACCAATTTACCACCAACCACCAATTTACCACTAGTTGATTGACTGAGCCCTTGATATAAGGAGTAAGACAACAGGTGAACCAGAGTTTCTGTTATGTGTCTGTGAAGCGTAAAAACAGTAAAACAGACCTTGTATTTGCATTTGCAATGGGTTACAAATGTCCAAAATGCTTATTTTCCATTTTAAACTCTTCGAGAATGTTTGTAAATATAGCCCATATCTATGTGACCAAAAAGCATCCAAAAATGATTGAAGCTTTATTAATAAAAAGAAAAAAACTGAAATGATACAAAAACTAAAAAGCTCTTCCTCCAAAACAAATGTAAATGCATTAAGGTGAAGCAGAATTCTCTACAATTTAGTCCTTTTACAATTGTGTGTGAAGCAGAGGACTAGTGCTCAGCTGGTGATGCCATTGCCAGATCAACTATTAATAGTTACCTGATATGCCTACCGAAAGACTAGGTAGGTTGTCACTAGATTATGTGCACAAAAGAGGTACTGAACATGCTACATAAAGGCAAGACCGTTGAAAAACTGCAACTATGTGAAAACTAAACTGAACATTTCTGGAAGATAAGAAATAAAAGCAAAATTGATGTACTGATGTATTCTATTGTTGTGTGTGTGTGTGTGTGTGTGTGTGTGTGTGTGTGTGTGTGTGTGTGTGTGTGTGTGTGTGTGTGTGTGTGTGTGTGTGTGTGTGTGTGTGTGTGTGTGTGTGTGTGTGTGTGTGTGTGTGTGTGTGTGTGTGTGTGTGTGTGTGTGCGTGCGTGTGTGTTCTGCGTGTGTGTGTGTGCGTGCGTGTGTGTTCTGCATGTGTTCTGCGTGTGTGTGTGTCTGTACTCTGTATATACATGCATATGTATAATGATAGTAAATGTAATATGGGAGTAATAGTTAAGAAGTGGTTCCTTTCACACTTATTTGAAGTATTTTCTATCTATGATCTATTCTTTATATAATTCAGAAATGTATCCACATTTTTGCTATGAACAATTGTCTGTAAATCTGAAATATTTTAGCTGGTAAAGGTCAAATCTATTTCACAAATAAAAAGGTGGGTTAAGTTAGTCGTAGGCGGGCTTCTCAGCAGAGGGCTGTTTCTGACAGCTCCTCAGTCGCAACAGTATCTATCGTATGTTGTGTCTGAGTGGTAAGGGTCTCTTACCGTTGTTTTGGGTGGAGTGGCAGGATGAGTGAATCTTATTATGATGAAAGATTGATGAATTTCATGAATAGAAATCAGGATGGCAGCACATGTGAATTAACAAAATAAATCACTGACTAATAATCATACGCTTTTGTATACTCGTTCCATTTAATCGACAAACCTGTGCCTGCCGTTCTGCCTAACTGATAAACTGCTTTAGGTCATGTATAGTTGGGGTGGTTCACTACAAGCTACATATTTCCCTAGAAATGTAGCAGTTTTCTTTACTCCTCCTCAACAATTGCTCCCTGTTCTCTCCATTAAAACACCCTCAGGCTGCCTAAGTGGGGTTATATTTCGTATGGCTATCGCATCCCGCTCAAGCCTATGGAGATACCCCTTATCTCCTTGTACCTAGTGTACACCACCACGAACAATTTATGCACCCACACCTGACCGGGTCCCGCCTCTATGGAGGCGTAGCCTATAAGACCATGGTACTGGTCACCAAACACCCTTCCTCTATTTTCGTTCCATCATACTGGATGCTGTGCACCTTATGTAACTAGTAGTATGAAAAGATTAGAGAAGGTTCGTAATGTTGAAAGCTTACCGGAGGTTTGCTTTTCCCTGGCATCTTCGGAGTATGTTTCAGCGACACATTGGGCCGGTGCTGATGTTTCCTCGGCTGATGACGGCAGACCGAGGGGCAGCGTACAAGGTTTGACTATCAAGTCGGCTTGTACAAAGGTAAGGCCTGTGTCATTAGGCATCAATGTCAGTATTGGTAATGCTGTGGAGTATGTTTCGGCGCCAGGGCCGGGGCGGCTTGGTGATCGTTCCACTGCAGTGGACGGTTTCCTGGCAATCCTGGAGCACGCTGCTAACGTTAATGCTACTACTGCTACTTCTGCTAATGCTAACGTTGACGCTGAAATGGGTCGTTGTTCTAATAATCCCCGCCGCGGGATACCGCTTTTCCCTCCTCTTACCAGCTTCATTGATGAAGGTCAGTCGGTGGTTGATGTGGGGGGTTTCGCTGAGTCCTATTTACCTTTTTTACAGGTGAACAGGCTAACAACAGGGTGCAGGCCGGGTGTACCGTGGCTAAGCAGCCAGGTAGCTTTGTTCCTGTGCCCGACGTCCCGCCCGGCCGTGAACGACGTCCCGCCCGGCCGATGCTTGATAGCGAATCGGCTCGGAGGGTGGCAGTATGGACGGATGAGTTGTATACTGCTACAGGATGGTATTTGGCGGCGGCCAGTGTTATGGCTCAGCTGGCTAGTTTCCTATCCATATTGGCGTCGGGTAGTAGGACTTTGGGTCCAGCCGACATTGTAAACATGTTGCATGTTTGTGGTGTTATAGAGATCTTGACTCAGTCGCAAGCTATAACTGCGGGGAGGATTAGGATGCTATCAACTTTTGTTGTTAGGCATGTTTGGTTGGAGCAATCTCCTCTTGGGGAAGAGGATAGGTTTTCTCTCCTCACGACTCCTTTTTCCACAGATAGTCTTTTTGGGCATTCTGTGGAGGCGCAGGCGGCTGCTGATCTGGGTCCTACACCGCCTCACGCTGTGCAGCCAGAGGTGGGAGCACGGTCTCGTCAACGACTGTGGCGAGATCCTCGACAGGCGGCCATGTTTCCCCCGCCAGTGGTGCCCTGGGTGGAGAGTCAACAGGGTACCACAAGGCCGACATTTTGGGTGAATTCGAGTTTGGTAAAACAAGCCGTCGTCACTTTGCCACGAGCAGCCCGCTCCCCGTTCAATCCTCTCTCTGTTACCCACGGAAATGGGGCTCTGATCGTTCTCCTTTGGCTGCGGGCCGCGAACCTTCATTGAAGCGTATGCGGCCCCATTCTTCACTTCTCATGGGGACAGGGGCTGACACCCAGTTGATGGCTGAGCCTGGGTCTGTCCATGAGAATGTTCCGTCGCGCGGTTCCTGCACCACACGTTGTGTGTTGGATGAGCCTGGTGTTATAGCTGCCACTAGCTACAGTGGTCAGCTGGGGGACTCGAGGCCTCTTCTGTTGAATGCACAGCAGGGGTTACCCCGGCTTCGCCATCGCCAGGCGGGGTATCGCGCTGGTGCCTCCCACTCCCGTCACAGCGGCAGTGGTCTGCAAAGATTTGGGTGGGAGTGTGATTTGGGTGGTAGCAATATCACTGCAGGGCTTCGGCGTGTAGGAGCCCATGGGGTCCTCATGCCTTGCGTGTCTAGCTGCGGAACAACTCCTCAGCATGCGCTAGAGGGGTGTTCAGGGGGGGGGGGTGTGTCAACCAGTTTGATGACAGCTTCTCCCGTATCAAACCGGCCCTTTCTGTCGGGGTCCCCCCTTGGGTGCGTCGCACAGCGGGAGGGACCGGGCCAACAATCTACTGTTCCTTGCGGCCCAGCGTCAGTTGACGGCGGGTGCGCTGTGGGATTATTTTCCCAATTGGCGACAAGAATGCCGTTTGGGGGGGTGGATGGAGAGAACGTTGAGGGGGGGGCTTGTTTTGCAGTTCGCACAACCCCACCCTCCGTTCTCAGGTTTGGTGCCGACCCTATTGTCAGGGTCAGACGCAGTGACAGCCCTGGCCGACGAGATCCAATCTCTGTTGGCGAAGCAGGCCGTCGTCGTGGTTCCGAGAGAGGACGCGATGTCAGGCATCTACTCCCGTTATTTTCTGGTGCCCAAGAAAACAGGGGGGGTCAGACCTATACTGGATCTGTCCGCGTTCAATCGGTTGATTGTAGCGAGACCGTTCAGAATGTTGACCGTCAAACTCCTTCTGCTTGCTGTCAGGAGGGGAGACTGGTTCACCTCCATAGACCTGAAGGATGCGTATTTTCACATCCCCATTTACCCTCCTCACAGGAAATTCCTACGGTTCCTGTTTCAGGGCGTAGCGTACGAGTACCAGAGGATGCCGTTCGGTTATTCTCTGGCTCCCCGCACATTCACCAAGTGCGTGGCGACTGCACTGGAGCCCTTACGTCGTCGGGGGTTACGAGTTCTATTCTATCTCGACGACATTTTACTCCTCAGTCGTTCGGAGGAGGTTGCCAGGTCTCATACCAGGCTGGTGGTGGAATTCCTCACCAACCTGGGTTTTGCTGTGAATTGGAAGAAGAGTACCCCTCTTCCCAGTCAACAGGTGGAGTACTTGGGCTTGACGTTGAGGTCAAGGCCCATGATTGCAACCCTCTCGGAGCAGCGTCGGGTGGTTCTCCGTCACGCGCTCGGGGGTTTCCATCTGGGAGGGACGGTCACGGCGCTGCAAGTGATGCGTCTGCTCGGCATTATGGCATCTGCTCACACGGTGGTTCTTCTTGGCCTCCTCTTCATGAGGAGGATACAGAGGTGGTTTCTCTCTATGAGAATAGATCCGGTGAGGGACAAAAGGAAACGGTTGACGGTTCCTTTGTCGATATGGGGAGATCTCGCCCACTGGAGGAGGCTGGGTATCCTCACCATTGGGGTCCCCATAGGCAGCAGGAGCTCACACGTCACGGTCTTCACCGACGCCTCTCTCACGGGTTGGGGAGGGACGTGTCGGACCCACGCAGTGGGGGGCAGCTGGACGGGTCATGCTGGCGCAGCTACCCCGCATATCAATGTGTTGGAGTTGAAGGCGGTCCTCCTGGTCCTCAAACGGTTCGACCACCTGGTGGTAGGCGAACACGTTTTGGTCAGGACAGACAGTATGACGGCAGCGGCGTATATCAACAGGCAGGGTGGGACTCGTTCCATCCGCCTGCTCCGGGCGGCGGTCGAACTTTGGCTATGGGCATCCCGCAGGCTGCGCAGTCTGAGGGCGCTCCACATTCCTGGTACAGAGAATATGGGTGCGGATATGATGTCTCGGGGCGGTCCTCATCACGACAAGTGGGAACTCCGCCCCGACATAGTCAGACTGATCTGGGATCGGTTCGGGGAGGCCTCGGTAGATCTGTTTGCGTGCCGACGCTCTCACAAGTGCCCCTTGTGGTTCTCGCTCACTCGAGCAGATCATCCCCCCTTGGGGGTGGATGCCTTCTCGACCTTTCCATGGCCGCCCGGTCTTCTGTACGCCTTTCCTCCTGTACATCTGTTGAGTCAGCTGTTGGAGCGGATACGGAGGGAGCGCAGGACGGTGATCCTGGTCGCGCCGGACCGGGGCAAGTCAGTATGGTTCCCGGTCTTGATCCAGCTTCTGGTCGCTCCTCCTTGGGTCATTCCTTGGTCGGCGACGGCCCTCTCACAGCACGACGGGTCACTGTTCCAGTTTCCGGCGTTGGGCCAACGGCTGTTGGTGTGGCTGGTGGGAGGGTGAGTCTGGAGAGGATGGACCCTTCGGTGGTTGATACCATCCAGAGTGCGCATGCTCCCTCCACTGTCGCGGTTTACGTGGGCAGATGGCGTGCGTTCCAAGAGTGGTGTAAGGCGGGGGGCCGGGACCCAGTCTCCTGCCCCCTGGATGCTGTCCTGAGTTATCTCCAGTCTCTCCTTGATAGACTGTCGGCTTCGATGGTGAGGGTATATGCGGCAGCTATATCCTCCTATCATGAGGGGTTTGAGGGGACTGTCTTGTTCAGCCACCCTCTTGTGAAGCGTTTCCTGCTTGGCGCTTGACGCGTTAAGCCGGTGCAACGCTCCTTGGCTCCGACTTGGGATCTTCAATTGGTCCTCGGTCGGTTGTCCTTGGCCCCATTTGAGCCACTCGAGCAGGCGCCGTTGGAACGGCTCTCTTTCAAGACTGCGTTCCTGCTGGCTGTCACTTCCGCTAAACGCGTGGGTGAGCTCTGTGCTCTCTCGGTACGTCCAGAGTGCCTGTCTTTTCGGGCCGATTGCGGTGCCACTCTGCGACCTTAGGCTTTCATGCCTAAGAATATCCGGAGTTCCTTCCGCTCCCGGGATATTGTGGTTCAGGCGTTTCGTCCTCCCCCTCACGCTAGTGAGTTGGATGCGGGCCTTCACCTGTCATGTCCGGTCCGTGCTTTGGGAATTTACCTCAGCCGTACTCAGGACCTCAGGGTTACCGATCAGCTTTTTGTCTGTTACGGTGGTTATCGTGCCGGTAAGGCACTGTCGAAACAGCGCCTGTCCCATTGGTTGTGCAAGGGCATTACCCTTTGCTACACATTGGCTGGGCAGGATCCCCCTGGGGGCGTCAGGGCGCACTCCACTCGTGGGGTGGCTGCCTCTGCCGCTCTCCTGGGTGGGGCCTCGGTGGAGGACATCTGTGCTGCAGCTTCATGGTCCTCCCCGGGCCCCTTTGTAAGGTTTTACCTCATGGACATGACCGGGGGTTCTGTCTCCCAGGCGGTTCTGGGGTCTGTGGCCTTTCCTGCTTCCCGTCCTTTGGTAGGGTAGCAGGAGTGTGTGGGTATGGGCCACAGTGTGTTAAGTCACACGTGGTTCCGCCTGTGCTGTGTGTTCAAGGGGTTCTAGTTCCCTCTTGTTCGCACTCAGGTGGAGTTGACTGCGCCCCCCCTTCATTAGGAAGGATGGGGTGACAGGGCTCCCCGCACCCCTTGATGTGGGCTTACGGGTCCTCAGGGGGTACATCTGTCGGGTCTTGCATCCGCTCTAACCCATATCTCAATAGGCTTGAGCGGGACGCGATAGCCATACGAAATATAACGATAGGTTATGTAGATAACCTAGTTATATGAGTATTGGCTGAGCGTCCCGCTCTAAGCGGCCCTGAGTTCCCTTTTTTTGAGGGATCTTTTACTGGAACGGGATTTTGGCGAGGAAGGGTGTTTGGTGACCAGTACCATGGTCTTATAGGCTACGCCTCCATAGAGGCGGGACCCGGTCAGGTGTGGGTGCATAAATAGTTCATGGTGGTGTACACTAGGTACAAGGAGATAAGGGGTATCTCCATAGTCTTGAGCGGGACGCTCAGCCAATACTCATATAACTAGGTTATCTACATAACCTATCGTTTTGTCTGCTTTGCTCACAGGATCGAACACACCCACAGTTTACTCAGTGTTAGTTCAGATGTACCTCTTTGCAACTATAGGAGAGTCTAGACTCGGACTGTGATGCTTTTCCGCAGTGTAGTTTGGATGTAGTTGAGCTGCTTTTTCAAAGTGGTTTTAGGTCGACAAACACATTTATTTTTATTTTTTATTTTTAAATGACAATTCGAATTTGGCTGCGCTTCTTTCTATTGTGGTGTCTCTCGTGGTTTGGTGAACTATATTTCTAGTTGTGGAGTAGTTTCCTAAGCACTGTGCACAAATATACATGTGTAGACATATATTGACATACACTGTTGTTTTGTATGTCTATTGTCTATGCCTTGTCTATAATTTTGTATTTGAAAAGTCACAAATAAATCTAAAAAAAAGGCCATTGTAAACAACGCATTGACCAAAGATTTGTTGATTGACTAAGAATATAGCTGATTGATTATGATGGTAACAAAGTTAATTTATGATTGATTCTGAACATGGGACAGAGTTAATTTATGATTGATTCTGAACTTGGGACAGAGTTAATTTATGATGGATTCTGAAGGGGACAGAGTTCATTTATGATGGATTCTGAAGGGGACAGAGTTCATTTATGATTGATTCTGAACTTGGGACAGAGTTAATATTTACGATTGATTCTGAACTTGGGACAGAGTTAATTTACAATGGATTCTGAAGGGGACAGAGTTCATTTATGATGGATTCTGAAGGGGACAGAGTTCATTTATGATTGATTCTGAACTTGGGACAGAGTTCATTTATGATGGATTCTGAACTTGGGACAGAGTTAATTTATGATGGATTCTGAAGGGGACAGAGTTAATTTATGATGGATTCTGAAGGGGACAGAGTTAATTTATGATGGATTCTGAAGGGGACAGAGTTAATTTATGATTGATTCTGAAGGGGACAGAGTTAATTTATGATTGATTCTGAAGGGGACAGAGTTGATTTATGATTGATTCTGAAGGGGACAGAGTTAATTTATGATTGATTCTGAACTTGGGACAGAGTTCATTTATGATTGATTCTGAACTCATGGGACAGAGTTAATTTATGATGGATTCTGAAGGGGACAGAGTTCATTTCTATAGGTTATAAGCCATAGCATCTGTACCATGTGGTCTGTGTTATTATTCCAGACCTGTTCCGCTCTGCAGCCGAGGCCGGACCCCATGACATTCTGAAGCTGTACAACCCCAAAGGAAACATCATCAACATCTCCCCCTGCCTGGAGCCCAACAGCCCCGGCTCCCTGTACAAGCTGGAGGTGGTGGCTGCCAACTGCAACAGTGAGCCGTTAGGTATCTTTGTTATGGCTGCACGGGGCGCGTCTATTCTTTTACCAACTAACTTGCATTTTTCCGCGATCTGATTGGCCACTGACGTTTCTGGTCATGTGACATCTGCGCCAATCGTGTGACGCCTGTTTCTATCACTGGTTAAGCTTAGGCACTCTTTCGAAGTTGGTTATGGTTAGAGTTTGGAATCAGGGCTGGTGTTCTATCGCCCTGCTCTAAGACACACTCTAACCTTAACCAACTTCGAAAGAGTGCCTAAGCTTAACCAGTGATAGAAACAGGCGTCACACGATTGGCGCAGATGTCACATGACCAGAAACGTCAGTGGCCAATCAGATTGCGGAAAAATGCAAGTTAGTTGGTAAAAGTATTGAGTCGCACGGCGTGCCGTACGTCACCTGTTGATCTCAGTGTGTTGATAGTCTCCTTCGTGCCCTCTGGTTTCAGGCGTGGAGCTTGCCGTGGCACTAGGATTTGACCTCTCGGACATGGAGAAAAGGTGAGGGGGGCGGCGGGGGCTAAAGTTGCATCTAATCAATATTATCGTGTGTGTTTATGTATTTAATTGTTTCGTTCAAATAATGCTGTGAACTTGGTGAAAGAAACCCAAATGAATACGGCATGCATTTTGCAGATTCCCATCCTGAATCCTGTCGTTCTGGTGTTGCGATGAAGACATTGTGATAATGAGACGTAAAAAACATGTCATAATGTATACCCTGTGTGTCCGTCTGAAGACTTCAGGGCCTGGAGAAGAAGGTCCTGTTTGAGGTCGAGGAGACTCCTGCGGTGGTGTACGAGATGAAGAAGCAGGTGGACTCATTCCGAGAGAAATTAGAGGTGCCTTCAAAGCATCCGGTGGTTCAAAGATGCAATAATGGATTTCTGGAATTAATTAGAATAAATAAATAAATAGAACAAAACTGAATAGCGCCCAGAGAGAGCTTGTAAACCCTCCCACCAGAATATAGAGGACAATACCAAGTAGACTGAGAAGACTCATTATATTATTTTAACATTTTAACATTATTACATTATTATTACATTATGATTTTTTTGTACATGTTTGTCCCCACACAGTGTCCCTCAGGTCTCAGCCCTTAGTACTATACACTAATGGCTAAATAGTTTACCTTGATCTTTGACTGAAAAAAAATCAATAATTCAGATCATTGGCTGACTTATTTGAGCCAAATCAGATAAGAAATCCATATGATATGATTATTAGTTATTAAGGGTATACACTATGCAGTTTTGGAGGAGGGAGGTTTGTTTGCAGAGCCTGCAAAATACATCTACTGTAATTCTCAGAATTATTCTATCCCATGTTATCATAAATAAGAAGTACAAAGAAAAGATAAATAGACAGTATAGCACAGTTTAGTAGTATTGCAGTTTAGCATAACAGGATAATATAGCATTACAGTATAGGCTAGTAGGAGTATAGTAATATAGTATATAGCAGCTTAACATAGAATAATAATATATAAAAATATTGTATAATACTGTATACCAATATAATATAGTGTGGTATAAATAGAATGATTTAGTTATATTATAATAAAATGAAAGAAATACAAGTATATAGTATAATAGTATAGTACATAGAAGTATAATATAGAATAATACATTATATAATAGAACAGTGTGTGTGTGTGTGTGTGTGTGTGTGTGTGTGTGTGTGTGTGTGTGTGTGTGTGTGTGTATAAATTAATGGTGTGTGTGTGTGTGTATAAATGAATGAACCTCAGTAAATATGCAATTTAACTGATAGATACACAAAATGTATTTATTTATGTTAATTTAATTGTGTTGATGTTTTCATTTCTGCAAAATAAGTATGTATATTTTGTTTGTTTGGTAAACATTGCACTATGAACAGTCTGTACTGTATGTGTATGGGCAGGTACAATAAGAGTTGTCTTCTTCCGGTTCCTTTCGGCCATGGAATTTAGTGGATCATATTAAGTGAACTCTATGTACTGAAGACATTGTTGAACTGTAACAATTCCATGTACGAATACAAAAATAAAATATATATATATATATATATTAACAAAATAATTTTTAGGCACTGTGAACCAAATGTAAGCCAAGCTGCCTTTGTAAACGTCAGCAATGAAATAGTAGCTTTCCCTGGTGGTAGCTTTATAGGATCAAACAATGTTCCAGGGAGCGTGTAGCCTTTTTACAACGCATCCGCGTTTCCAGCGCTCTGATTGGCCAGGTCATGTGACATGTGCGCCCAATAGTGTGTTTGCCCATTTCCGCGTCGAACAGCCTGCAAACTACCTGCCGTTCTATCGCCATGCTCTAAGACAAACTCTAACCTTAACCAACTTCGAAATTAGTGCCTAAGCTTAACCGGCGAAAGAACTTGCCGTCACGCTCTAAGACAAACTCTAACCTTAACCAACTTCGAAGAGTGCCTAAGCTTAACCAGTGTATAAACTTGCCGTCCCACGATTGGCGCTCATGTCACATGACCTGGCCAATCAGAGCGCAAAACGGGAACCCGGAAACGGCGATGCGTTGTAAAAAGGCTTCAAGCTTCCAGGGATCCAATTTTCCCCTGAGGACTGTTTGTATATTCAGTTGTGAAAATATACCTTGGATATTATTCACTTCTCTGAATCTAAAACTATAGGTTATTAAAATACAATTTGTGCACAAATGTAGTAAATAAATACAATAGAAGATAATTATATAATATGATAGAGATTATTTGCAAATGTTAAGAATTAATTTCTAATCCTATCTAATTTATAATCTCTTTGAATTTCTAACCTAATCTTCTTGATGCTAAGGGAGCCAACAGTGAGCCTAGCCCTAGAAAAGAGGATGCTTTTTACAACTGTAAACCGCCATTGGGGCAACTTACTCCTTGGATCAAACCCGAAGTTACAAGTCTTGGTGTTATAATAGACTCAGACCTAAGCTTTAAATCACACATCAACAAGGTGACAAAAACATAATTTCCACCTTAGAAACATATAAGGTACGGCCGTTGCTCATTTTATGCCTGTCTTTTTTCTGTTGTGAAGCACTTTGAGCTGCAGTTTCTGTATGAAAGGTGCTATACAAATAAAGTGTATTATTATTATTATTATTATTATTATTATTATTATTATTATTATTATTATTATTATTATTATTATTATTATTATTATTATTATTATTATTATTATTATTATTATTATTATTATTATTATTATTATTATTATTATTATTATTATTATTATTATCAGTGTGTGAATGTGTGAGTGAATGGGTGAATTTGAGACATAAATTATAAATCGATTTGGATAAAAGTCCATTTAAATAGGATGTCTTTTTTGCTGTTTAAAGTGGTATAAATGAGTTTGAATATGGCCACCAGTGTTATCATTGGGGACATTGAATCCTTGTGTTATGTTAATTACAGCACCATGAAATGATGTAGATGAAACTATTTCAATACCTTGTCTTATAGGGACTGCTACCGTATCATTAGGTATCCCCAATGACATCACAGGTGGCCATATTCAACCTCATCTACTCTCAATAACAGTCAAACTAAATTAATGTGTGCAAAACTGTTTATAGTTTTTAGATGCGTGTGAAATTATGTGCAAAATAAATCGGCATTGTTTTCTGGTGAAGTGCCCCTTTACCACACAGTAGTAGTAGTAGTAGTAGTAGTAGTAGTAGTAGTAGTAGTAGTAGTAGTAGTAGTAGTAGTAGTAGTAGTAGTAGTAGTAGTAGTAGTAGTTTATTCAGTCATCATCTCACACAATACAATATACACCATCATTTAACAATATTTGATTTTACAGTGACTGAAAAGGCATACAGACTGAAGCATAATGCTTATATATGCCTGTCCTATATTCTTAACAAAAATAACAAAAATTTAAACTCCAAAACAGTATTCTAAAAGAAAATAGCAAAAATAGCAAAAAAAACAGTATTATGACCCCTTGTAGTTTTCAAAAATAGCTTTACAAACCATTTTCTTAAAAACCAAAAGCGAATTACTCATTCTTAACTGTATATCAGCATTGTTCCACAAGTTAACCCCAATAATAGAAATACACCTCTTTTTAATCCCTTTCTTAGCTTTTTGAACAGTACATTTACAAATATCTCTCAAATCATATTTTCTTTCATGTATTGAAAAAAAACCTTTGCACCCCGTCTGGGAGTAACTTTGCTTTAGCTCTGTACATTATTTGCATAGTTTTATAATAAACCAAATCATAAAATTTCATAATATGAGACTTTATAAACAATGGATTTGTGTGTTCATACTCGTAACCAGCCTTGAAAAGTATATCTCCGTCTCCACAGAGTGTGGAGCATTTGAGCTGGCTGGGCCTGTTCAAGGAGCTGTCGGAGGGAACACACAAGCCATCCCCGTTCTACCACAAGAGAACACTGCGGAAGACGCAGGAGGAGTGTGAGCGTGTACGGGAGACATTTCTCCAAATGAGGCAGGTTTGCAGGCAGCGATTACTGACAATCTTGTGATTTATACATTGAATGTAGTACCAGCACGTGCACACATAGAGCCCAAGGGGTGCTTGAGCACCTGCCTTTTTGAGCCTCATAAAAAAAAGTGAAATGTTTTACCGTTACGCATCGACTGCCCTTCCAACTGAAGAATTTCAGGATCGAATCAAAATATTAGGTAAAGAGAGAGAGATGCCCCATATTCCATTGCAGTTTGCACGGCCTCCTCAGCGTGCCTCTCCACGGACCTATATATTTTATGCATAGCGTGGGTGGTGATGATGATGATGATAGAAACCGCTGTGGCGCATACAGTTGAAGTCAAGTCCGATGGGATTTGGGAATCTCAAATACAAATCGGGATTGGAATAAAAAATGCATTTATATTAAACAATACAGAATATACAGCACTTATTCCCTCCACCCTGAACATTTATGGAGATGTATGGGCCTTTTAAGTCAGTGATAAAAGTGTCTTTCAATGATAAGTGAGCTCCTGCACTGATTATTATAGTTCAATATTCAATATTTGATCACCAAAACCCCCCAAAAAGCATAAAAAGCCCCCCCCCCCCCCCCCGGCCAGAAAAGGGCCCTTAAACGCGCGCTCGGTTAAAACACACACACACACACACACAGGTATAGTGCCCTTTTTCAGCCTTTGAACACCTGCCCCTCTAAAGTCCTGTGCACGTCCCTGCAGAGGAGTCATACGTGCCAGAGATATAGAGATTCTCTCACTTTGATGACTACAGTAACTGGGCCCTCGAACAGTTTTTTCTTCCCATCTTCACAGCTCTCTGGAGGTATCGGAAGAAGTGAGGCAGTATCTAAAGACTCCGACCTTTGATAACTGGTGAGGTTTTATTTTTCATTCTCATATGATCTGATGTGTATAACAATGTCGGGTGTTGTATGAAGTACAGTAGAGGCATCAGAGTAACCAGTAGCTCCCAGCCTGCTCTCTGAGTAGTTCATTAGCAGGGCTGTCCTCGATTGAAGAGCTTATTAACTGATCATAATAATCATAGGACTTTGTTGACTTGCTGATTTGATCATCAAATCTATAGAATGATGTTTCCTACATGCAGTTGTGCAGGAGGACCTAAATCTAGTGCTTACCAGTTCATTTCTTTCCATTGAGTTTGGATGCATTTGTGCTCTGAATTTAGTTTTGCATTGTATTTTAACATACTGTAATGAAGCTATACTTATTCAGACTGATCTCATCTTTATTCCCTAAACAACTGGCTGCAGTGGATGTTTCTTTGTGTGAAACTTGACAGCCTGACAGTTTACGTTTAGTTTAGGTTTATTTGCACATAATATAAAATCAAATGTATTTGTAAGGCCCGACAACACACGTTAATGTCACAACCCCCCCCCCCCCCCAATGTACAGTAAATTACCAAGTATGGTCTTGTCAATATTCCAATGTACAGTTTTGCTTGTTCAGTTGTACAGTGTCCCCCACCCACTCCTCCTACCCAACCCCCCCCCCCCCCCCCCCCCAACCTCCTCCAATGTACAGTTTCTATGTCAAATGTATATACTCTCTTTTCTGGACTCTTTTCGTATCACAAACAGTACTGTATTTGCAAATCTGGTATGTCATAAATGTATAGATGTAGCAGTACTGTCTATCTGTATGTCATGTATGTCATATATGTTATGATGAATTGAAAATGGGGGACCCTGATGTAAACAAGACGAAAGTCTTTCTCTGGTCTGCATCCCTTTAACAATTGTTTGTATTGAGCTGTACTGTACTGTACCCATTCTGCAATCTGTTAATACAATTTTCAATCAATCAATCAGTCCCCATGGGCTGGACAAGTCTTCTTTAAACAAGTCAAGAAGAAACATCACAATAGATCAAGAACAAAACAAAAACACCATGAAATCCCAAATAAAATGTAAGATAAATAAATGAAATAAATAAATAAAAACACTCCCAGACATACCCCACGCGAAGGTAAGTGTAGCTAAGGGGCTACACAACCCTGACTGTATTTAGATGTTTAGATTAAACCACTGCTAAAGAATGTTAATGGCCAGACAGTATAAGTACACAAAATGGCGGACACTCTATTAACGGCGCGGGGACAGGGATACAAGTTGAACAAGCATTTTAATGTTAATAGTAAACATACATATTATATAACACAGCTCTCCTTTAATAATAGAATGTCAGTGCAACAACGTCAGAGGTAACGATAGTTCCTATACTACGGGTACCCGACCGGTGGAGCTCTGAATGGAGTGAGACGGAGCAAAGCGGCACAGGGAAAAGCAAGATGGTGGCTGGAGACGGTGGTCCTCTGGAGTTCCTACTTCCAGAGGGCTGCAGACACACTTAGGATAATCCGGTCGTCGCTGGGGAGGAAAGGGTCTCGTACGGACCGGTCCTTCCTAGCGCCCGATGGCAGGATTAATAGCTATTAGTCCGAAAGCCCGTTGGCATGGATGATAGCTAGTTAGCTCCGTTTGTACTTAAAGCTAACCCGCAGGAGGTCTTCAATGAGTAGTTATGTCCAGAACGTCGCTGGGTTCAACTATAAGTCTCTCCACGTTACTTCGCTTACACAAGTCACTATACTGTGCCAATAAGGGCTCGACAATATTATGGTTGTATCTAAGTAGCCGTGCGGCTCGCTAATAACGATACGTTGCCTGGCCGTCCTGTTTACAACTGCGCCAAACGTTACTTCTCTCTCACTCTGTTAGATTTCCTGTGGACTGAGCCTGTTCACCCATACAGATCAATACGCTCTCTCAATTGTCCGGGCATGTCTGAACATGTTCTGAAACATGTCTAGAGGGGCGCGCGCACTGGCGCCTACGGCGTTAAGAATGGGACATATACAAATAAGCGAATGATGAATCCTGTTAGGCAAACAGATGACGTGAAAGTATATATCTTATATATATAAACAATATATAAGTTATACAAAATAATAAACGCAGACTTTCAGTGTTAATCTGGACCTTCAGAACAGCCGCCCCCTAATTAGTCCGAACCTAATTAGCAAATAAAATGTGGGGCACAGATTAATATTAAGGGTCAAGTCAAATTCTCCATAATAGGCTATGGGAAGTTGGAAGTAATCTATAAAGTCAGTGGGTTATCGTCGTCGTCAGGGGGGTCAGGGAACGCAGGAACTTAGCTACTGGTCTGGTATAAGTCCGCCCTTGTACGATGACCTCTGCCGCTCTGACCTTCCCATCCGAACCATTGATCACTCTGCTCACACGGCCGGCTGGCCACGTAGCTCGGGGTAGTGACTGGTCTATGATCATCACGACGGTCCCCACGGTCAGGTTGTCCCTGTCTTTCACCCATTTCTGACGGGCTTGAAGGGAGGGTAAGTAGTGTAGGAGGAAGCGGGCCCAAGACTGGTCGGCCAGTACTTGGCTGTGTCTCCACATTCTCCGTCCGTTCATCCCGTCCTGTCTGTACACCGTCTGAGAAAGGGCAGGGTCCGGCCGCCCCATCAAGAGGTAGTTTGGGGTGATGGGGTCGATGTCAGCTACGTCGCTTGGAACGTAGCCGAGGGGCTTGGAGTTCAGAACTCCCTCTTCTCGAGCCCTCAGGTAGGCCACTGATCCGTACGCCACTTCTGAGGCGTCGCTGAAGACGTGCAAGTCGACCTCACAAGTCTCCAAGCGCACGGTAGGAGGGAAGTAGCTCCGCGGGATGGCAACCTCGCGGAGTAAGACAAGTTCATCCTCCCACTCTCTCCATGTGGTGGCTAGGTGCTCGGGTATGGGGTCTTCCCAGCCCTGCTCCTTGGCCCACAGTTCTCTCACCAGCATCTTCGCCCGGGTGGTGTAGGGGAGGATACACCCCATTGGGTCGTACTGGCTGGCGAGTGTTCGGTACACACTCCGCCGAGTGGTCAGTCTAGTCGTGGACGTCTCCTGATCCGTCCTCAGAGGTGTGTGTCGGTAGTGAAGCGAGTCCGTCTTGAAGCGCCAGACGAGGCCCAGAGTCATCTCTTGCGCTTCGCCTGGGGTGTGCGCCATCCAGGTCTCGCTGCTCATGGCCTTAGTCTCTGGAGGGAGGTGCCGGAGAACTTGAGGGTCGCTACTGGCCCACTGTCGGAGGTCGAATCCACCTTTGGCTAACGAAGCCCGTAGCTTCAGTAGGATGCTCTCTGCTTCTTCTGGGGTGGATACGCTCTGTAGACAGTTGTCCACGTAGAAACTTCGTTCAACGCTGTGTCGGACATCATCGTCGGCTCCGGGGTCTTCGGCCACGTGCTTCTGTAACGCGAACGTGGCGCAGCACGGGCTGCAGGTGGTGCCGAAGGGGAGTACCTCCCATTGGTATATCGAGGGTTGTTCGTCGTCGAGCCTCTCCCTCCACAGAAACCTCAGTAAAGGCTTGTCTTCCTCCATCAGTCAAACTTGTAGGAACATTCCCTTGATGTCGCCGCTGATGGCCACTTTGTCCTGACGAAAGCGTATCAGGACGCCGAGGAGGGAGGGTCCGAGTGTCGGGCTGGGCAGGAGTAGGTTATTCAGATTCTGCTGTCCAATCTGATAACTGCAATTGAACACGATGGGGTTCTTTCCGTTGTGGGTGACCTTGTGGTGGGGCACGTACCAGGACTCTGTCGTCCCTTCTGCCTCGTGGTCATCGATTTTCTTTATGTGGCCGGCCGTTACCAGCTTCTCGATCTCGGCGCGATAGATCGTTGCTTGGGGGGGATCCTTGGCGAGGCGCCGCTCAGTGCTCTGTAGGTAGTGGTGCGTCGCTCCCTTAGGCACATGCAGAGTGGGCATCCCTTCCCGCCTCAAGAGTGGGGTTGCGTATCTTAGCACTCCGTCGACCTCGACCCTCATAGTCTTCTGCTCTAGTAGAGCGATGGCATACTTGTCCTCCTTGGACCGAACCATCTTGCGTTCGTTCTTGAATGGCAGTGCGTCTAGTGTCCATAGCCTCTCAACATGCTGTAGGAGAGTGTTGTTTGTGTCGCTCACCTTGGTGTAAAGGCAGCGTGTGGACGTTGGTCGGCTGGAAGGCCCGGAGAGGGGGCCCTGGAGCGTCTACCCCAGTCGGGTCTTAACCGCGGCTGGGCATCCTCTGGGTCCGATGTGGACCGCATCAGTTGGGACAATGAGGTCCGCGTGGTCGGAGCCAATGAGTAGGGTCGGTGTAGCGCCGCTGATGAGCGGTATGGGCAGTTGGCGTAGGTGGTCGTACCTTTCCCTCAGCTGTGGGATGGGGTAATCGTAGCGTGACAAACCTATGTCGTAGCTTGTGAACGCCTTGCTGATGCTGTACCGCTTCTCAGGCTGGTCGATCGCTGCAATGGTGAACGAGACGTTTTCACCTTTGATTGTCTTTAAGTCTCGACGAATGGTACGGAGGGTCATGGTCTCCTCTGGGCCCCGCAGGTACAACTGGGTCGCGGCGTAGGCGAGGAGGAGTGTCTTCTCCGACCCGTCATCGACGACTGTGTAGGTGTCGAGTACCTTGTCCCCGTGACTGAGGAGTACTCGTACCACCTTGAGGAGCACCCTGGAGCTCCCACTCTTCGCGGGGTCGATGTAGAGTACTTCTGCTCTCGAGTTGCTTTGTGGAGCTGGGTTTCGCTTGTTGCTCTCGTGCAGTGCTTCGAGGTGAGCGCCGTCACACTTGCCACACTTCTTCTTAAGGCGGCATTCTGCTGCCATGTGGCCGCGCGCGCAGCGGAAGCAGCGGCGGTTAGCTTTAATCCACTGACTCACTTCGACGGTGGTCAGTTTCTTGAATGCGTCGCACTGTGACAGCCAGTGTTCGTTGTCGCAGTATTGACATGCAATCTTCCATTTTCCCTTGGCGGGGGGGTTGTGACTCTTCTGTCGTGACACCGACTCGGCCTGGTGCATCACTGTGATGGGCCTGCTTTGGTCTTTAAACCTCCTCGGTCCCTCTTTAATGTTCGAGCCACACCATGCGAAGGTGTCAATTCTTAGGCTGCTAACCTCCCTGGCTAGGAAGTCAGCAAGATCCAGCAGTGACTGTTCTGGGCCATTCGGGTCACAGTAGTTTCGTTGCCGCCGAAAGCGTTCTTGGCGAAATGGGGGGAGCTTCTCCAAGATGCGCTCCACGTTGGAGTTGGCGTACAACTCGTACATCCCCTTCTCTCGTTGGGACTCGAGCATCCCTACTAGGGACTGTACTTTGACGGATAGGTCGTCCAGGGCTCGGTTGTCTCTAGCCGGGGGGAGACGTTCGATCTCACGTATCTCCTGAATGACATAGTCCCATGTGCGTCCGTAACGTCCGTCGAGGGCCGCCAGGGCGTCAGAATAGGGAGTCCGCAAATTGGAGTATGCCAGCGCAATGTTGTGAGCTCTAGTTACCTTGAGATGCTTAAGGAGAATGGCGTACTTGTATGACTCGTCTTGTACTCCTGACATGATTGTCTCTAGGCACATACGCAGCTCGGTATACTGCGCTCGGTCTTCTCTTGTGAAGTCTGGGAATGTGGGTGTCCCAATGTAGGGTGCCATGGATGGCTGTGACACTGACGCACGTGGGGGGAGAGGCATCCGCGGCGAGTCTCCCTGTACGTTGGGTCGTTGGTTCGTGCTGGGCGGGAACCAGGGGCTGGGTTCCCAGGCACTATTCCTCTGTGCCGTCTGGTGCTCGAACTCCCCACTGGGACGTGTTGGGGGTTCATAACGCAGCGTGTCGGGACTGAGACCGGGGCTGCGCTGAGCCTCCTGGTCTGAGATGGAGTAGTGCGGGTGGGCTTTCTGTCCTCCCTCGTCCTCCGTCAGGCTTTGTAGTCGCTCGGCTAGCTGCTCTGCAACGTAAGCAGGTTCTTCCCGTAGGCGGGGTCCCGTGTAGCTTTGTCGGGGAGGGGAGGGTGCCCTCGACCCTTGTCGTGATGATCTCCGGGAGCTCCGGGTGGAGGAGTGGGGAGTCCCATTCTGGAGCGCTTGCGCCATCATTTGTGCTTGTAGATGGTCTCGCTCCGCCTCGCGCTGCGCGTTGGCGCGGTCTCGCTCCATGGTTTCTTTTGCCTGGAGGCGCCTCTCTTCCAGTCTGTGGTCAGCTTGGAGGCGTCTCTCTTCCAGTCTGAGATGTTTGCGCTCACTCTCTCGTTGCGCCGTGGCGTCAGCCTGTAGGCGCCTCTCTTCCAGTCTGAGGTGTTCGCTTTCACTCTCTCGTTGCGCCTGGAGGCGCTTCTTTTCCACTCTGAAATGTTCACGCTCACTTTCTCGTTGCGCCTGGAGGCGATCCCTTTCCGTCGAAGCGGTTTTCGTGGCGATCAGGACTTGCGCTAGCCTCTGGTCGGCCTCGCTTGGGGATGACGCTGATGATGGTGATTTGGAGTTGGCAGGGCTTGGCGGTGACCTGGTCTCCTCACGCGCTCCGAGGTCCATCTCGGAGGCGCTGTACTTTGTCTTCTCCCGCGCTCCGAGGTCCATCTCGGGGGCACGGTGCTCTTTACTTTGGTGCGCTCCGAGGTCCATCTCGGGGGCGCGGCGTTCTTTACTTTCGTGCGCTCCGAGGTCCATCTCGGGGCGCGGCATTCTATGGGTATAGTCAAGTCATGCCCCGCTTGTCCCCCCCCGTAAGCTAAGTCAGTTTCACTTAAACTAGCTTGGGTCTCTACATCTGGGGTTGACAGGTCGATAAGGTTGGGCATACTTGAGCTACCAATGTTATCCTTGCTTAACGTCCTCGTAGATAAGCTAGGAGGTAACTCTACAGCGTAGCCCTCCAAGTGGTGAGGGAGCTGACGCTGGCGCCTAGGGTGCTCTAATGGGGGAGAGCCGATTGGAGAGTGTCCGCCGCTGGCCATGTTATCACTAATATTATTATTATTACTGATACCCTCCGGCTCGAAGGACCAATTGTAGCTAAGGGGCTACACAACCCTGACTGTATTTAGATGTTTAGATTAAACCACTGCTAAAGAATGTTAATGGCCAGACAGTATAAGTACACAAAATGGCGGACACTCTATTAACGGCGCGGGGACAGGGATACAAGTTGAACAAGCATTTTAATGTTAATAGTAAACATACATATTATATAACACAGCTCTCCTTTAATAATAGAATGTCAGTGCAACAACGTCAGAGGTAACGATAGTTCCTATACTACGGGTACCCGACCGGTGGAGCTCTGAATGGAGTGAGACGGAGCGAAGCGGCACAGGGAAAAGCAAGATGGTGGCTGGAGACGGTGGTCCTCTGGAGTTCCTACTTCCAGAGGGCTGCAGACACACTTAGGATAATCCGGTCGTCGCTGGGGAGGAAAGGGTCTCGTACGGACGGTCCTTGTATTCCTAGCGCCCGATGGCAGGATTAATAGCTATTAGTCCGAAAGCCCGTTGGCATGGATGATAGCTAGTTAGCTCCGTTTGTACTTAAAGCTAACCCGCAGGAGGTCTTCAATGAGTAGTTATGTCCAGAACGTCGCTGGGTTCAACTATAAGTCTCTCCACGTTACTTCGCTTACACAAGTCACTATACTGTGCCAATAAGGGCTCGACAATATTATGGTTGTATCTAAGTAGCCGTGCGGCTCTCTAATAACGATACGTTGCCTGGCCGTCCTGTTTACAACTGCGCCAAATGTTACTTCTCTCTCACTCTGTTAGTTTTCCTGTGGACTGAGCCTGTTCACCCATACAGATCAATACGCTCTCTCAATTGTCCGGGCATGTCTGAACATGTTCTGAAACATGTCTAGAGGGGCACGCGCACTGGCGCCTACAGCGTTAAGAATGGGACATATACAAATAAGTGAATGATGAATCCTGTTAGGCAAACAGATGACGTGAAAGTATATATCTTATATATATAAACAATATATAAGTTATACAAAATAATAAACGCAGACTTTCAGTGTTAATCTGGACCTTCAGAACAGTAAGGAATAACTCACTAAAAACCTAGCAATAGGAAAAAAGCACCACAGGCAATGTGGAGGGGAGAAACCATAGAAGGGCCGTTCAAGGGGGGTTATATATCGCATAGCTCTGCTCAGCGTCATAGTGCAATACTCTTCATATCCAGTATTGAACTGAAATAAATTCTCACATGTACCTTTACTACCATCATCTGTCTGGCCACACCCCCATCCGCTACCTACATAAGCAGGGGTGTGGCCATACCATCAGCTCCTTCTTCAATTTTCACCACATTGATTGCCTGTTTACACCACTTTAAGTTTGCTGAATTGTTTTTGAAGAAAGTAGAAGATCAAGGAGCTACGTTGACATTATATCTTTGTTTTCTCTCTCACTATTTTCGAGAAAATACGGCGATAATGTCTTCGTCACTGGGGTGTCTGGAAGATGATCATCATTCTGACCTCCACCGGCATTTTCGTATTAGGGGCTCGCGTCGCTGGTCTAATCCCCACCTGCAGTCCTCCAAGCTGCAGCTGGACAGGTATTACCTTCGGTTCTGCAGCTGGACTATGCAGGAGGCATCAGCTGTTGTGAGAAGCTAGCTACCTCTGGGTGAGTGATGATTTTGCTACGCGAGCGGCAGTTGTGTTGCTATGAGGGGGTTAGCTGCACAATTTACAAAAGCCGGCCCCAGACTAGTATCCTTTTTCTGCCTCTTAGACGGCAGAGGGAGGGTCCTGGTTTGAAGCCCACGGTAGTCTATCTAGTGGGCCGTGACCAAGATCTGTGGTTAAAACCCGGGATCTTTGGACGAGCGGATTCTTCTCTGTCACGTGAAAGGCCCCATCTTTCAAGTTGAAAGTTACCCTAAACACGAGGAAAAGTGGGTTTGGTGCTTCGTTATCGGAAGCTCCACGCTCAAGTCGGCTGCAGCCCATGAGGGAATTGTGCCGACACCGCTGTATATCTGTTAATCACCGTTCTGGAAACAGTTGACTTCTTTTTCTCTTCTCTCTTAGGATGAGGAGGAAGTCAGACGGCGGCTGTCTGAAGTGTTGGCTTATTGTGTTCTCGTGTGCAGTTCGGTGATAGCTGCTTAGCTTGCGTGCTAGCTGGGTGAGCTAACTGTTAGCCAGTTAGTTGTTAGCTGCGGCGCTGGCTCGTTACGTTCACTAGGCCAGGAGCGTTAGCTTGTTGCTATCAGTCGGCCTGAGTTGGCTGTTAGCTTATGCTACACCGTTGAACATTAGCCGTGAGAATAGCAGGCCATAACACTCTGACTACGACGTCATCTTTGACAGAGGATGTTAGTCGGCCCTACACGGGTTGTCCCGCCAGCGAGGACTTTCGTCAACATGGAGACCAGTGTTTGCAGTCCTCTTAGCCTGCGTTCATGGTGTAGGTAAGGGTCCTTCTGGACACTTAACGCCTCTTCCTTCTTTCCCTTCTAAATGTTTTGTAATAACGATGTTTTTTTCCAAAACGTATGTTGCTTCACTACATTGGGGATACGACATGTGATGTGTGTGAATTGTCTTGTCGCTGGTATAGTTTCTCTCTACCTAGAAAAAAAAGTTGTTTTTTACGTGAGTAAAAATGAACTGGTTTGGTTGTGATGAGAACTTGTGTGTTCATGTAACGTTAGTTAACGTGGTTGAGCTCACAACTAGTTGGGTTAATAACCCTGCAAAGCTATGCTTAGTGACATATGATCGAGGGGTGAGTCCTTTTCTCAGCCTGTGATGACAATAAACAGGTAGCGTGTTCACATATTAACAGGGCGGTACCTGTTCAACCTAGTCGTATCAAGGTGGGGAGGGGTGATCCCCCCGGTTTCCCTGGGGCTTCCCCCCTCCTCTCAAACATGTTTTTGTTTACAATATATTGTTTCACTATGTTTGTGGGGACACGGTGTAATCCCTCAGCTTCTGCTGGGGTTGTGCTCCTGCTTGGGAAAACGATTTTTTCCTAGGGAAAAGATTGTTTTGGTCGCTATCATGTGGACTTAGCAAGGCCTGTGGCCAGTACTTAATCGAGGACTTGTGTCTTCTCAGATTCAGATTCAGATGACTTTATTCGCCATTTTATACAGGTACAAAATGGAACGTGATTTGACATTACAGTGCATACTTTTTTCACAATTAAGAACAATACAACAGTAAATAAATAATTTTAAGTAAAGTGCAAGACAGGACAGAACAGTGAGACAACAATAAGACTGTGAAAGTGCGGTGGTTGGGGACATGGATACAGTGCAACACAAAGTTCAAGTCCAGAAGTCCAGCCCTAGCAGCTTGCCATTGAGGGGGGGGGAGCAGGGGGACACCTGACTCGTTTACCAGGCGGGACTTTAGTGTCTTGGGCAGCCGTAGCCGCCTGCCGTGGGGGAGCATGTTGAAGAGGTTGTAACCCGGGTGGGCGGGGTCTGCCATGATCTTCCTCACCCTCCTCAAGGCGCTGGTGGAGTGTAGGGACTCGAGGGAGGGAAAGGGGCAGCCGATCACCCTCTCCGCCGAGCGTATCACCCTCTCTCGTTATGAAAAACGGCGTTCCTCTTACGGTAGTGAGAGTGTACTTTTGCCTTTTTTGTTGTGATGGAGGGTTGTGTGTGTCGTTAAGATCCACAACTGGGTTAGGTGTTGGCCTACAGAAGTCACATGTGTAAGCTCTGGTACCGGGGCTCTTAAAGGGGCCCTCTCTGGGTCTGTGTTTTTCTTCCTTTGTAAAATTCAGATGGCAGGTTTTTCGCACATGAGTCTATGTGAAGCTGTTAAAACGCTTCATGTAGCATGCTATGACTGGTGTCATGGCTCTACTTTGTCATTACATCGTATCAGGGGTGAGGGGTCATAAAGGGGTGAACTGGTAAAACCTTCCTCCCCTTTTTCTGATTGGTCAGGGGTTAAAACCCCCTGTCCTTCGGGCTTCCTGTCACGTTGCTGGATCAGCGCGTTACAGGGTGGGGGGGGGGGGGGGGGAGTTTCCTGGTCCCACACCATATTGGGCGGTGGGCCACGGAAATTCCCCCGCCATAGAGTACGTCACTGGGCGCGTTTCTATTGGTAAGACTTCCGTGGGTTATTCAGGCTCCATGTTATGGACCTCTGTTACAGGGACTTTCAGAGCCTCCTCCTCAGGGAGTTCAGAGCCTCCTCCTCAGGGAGTTTCAGAGCCTCCTGTGAGTTCAGACCCTCCCTCCCAGTGAGGGAGCCTCCTCAGAGTTTCAGAGCCTCCTCCTCAGATTGTCAAGGTGAGTAGAACTTAAAAAGAAGTTCTGCTCTGTTGTATGTGTATTGAGCTTGGTGGGTGGTGCAACGCAGTAGAGACGTTTGTTCTTCTGCTTTGCTCCCTACTGGTAGTGTGTGTATTGGGTCAGAGCCTCCTCCTCAGGGTGTTTCAGAGTCTTCTTCTCAGGGAGTTCAGAGCCTCCTCAGTGAGTTCAGAGTCTCCCTCTCAGTGAGGGAGCCTCCTCAGAGTTTCAGAGCCTCCTCCTCGGGGAGTCCTAGTTACATAGCTCAATGTTGCAATATGTCTTTTCAATCTATTGCTCACGTGGGAAGTCTCTCTGGGGGTTCCCCGTCCCCTCCTTTATGGAGCAGGTTGACGGGGTAGTGTTTAGGGAGTTCCCTGACTCCTCGCCGGTAATGGTCTGTTGAGTCATGGTTTTCCCCCCATCATAGGGTACGTCGCTCCCTGTCCCCTCTTTTATGGAGCATGGTTGACGGGGTGTTGTTTTTCCCTCAGCCGCGTCGTATGGGACCCATGACCGTATTTTTTTCTGTAAAAAAAGCGGCTTCTTGTCGTTCTCCCAGGCGGCTTGGAGGAACGGTATCTGGTGTCTTGTTAGACTATCCATTGATATGTTTTGGGTCTCGACGTGTGCATAGTGCTGGCCCTGGGTGCTTCTGATAGGAATCACGCATGGGCTTGCGCGCCTTGGTTGCTCATCATTGAAACAGCGTTTTTATGGGGCAACTGGGATGGAGTTTTGTCTCTTCCGAGCACCAGTGTTGTCTCGACGAATTCTCGTTCATATCTGGGGGATGTTAATGGAATAGATCAAAGCATAGGTAGAGGGGTCTCACGGCCTTGGGGTGGACCACCGAGCACGGTACGAAAGGGACCGTCTGGGTGGCGCCCTCTATAATGTTTTGGATCGACACGCGTACTTACCCCCCTCCTAGGGTTGGGGATGTCGGCGTGATTAGGGCACAGGACTGATTCTGGTCGCACCGGTCCAGGTCAGTTAACCCGTTGTCCACGCAGATCTGCTGTTCTGGTACCCTGAGGGACTTGTGCTTTTTTCGCGGGGGGAAATGCCGGGTCGGCCCAGGTGTTGCAGGGTTTGACGTTATGGAGATGTTCGTGGTTGTGTTACTACGTATTACCCCTCACTGTTGCTTGGTCCATGTTGTGTTGTACCTTGCGCTGTGCTAAGGGGGCCTGGTCCTTCTCCATTCTTTTCGCCCCTCTCTTCTCCTGCTTAAGCATGGCTGGGAGGGGGCTGTTGAGGTGATTCTTATAGAACTCCTCTGGCATCCCTGTGTACGTCCCGGTCCACCGGGCCCGGTCCGAAGTTGTTTCGTCGACCCGTAGGCCTGGGATAACCCCTTTTTGAAAACTGAAACACTTGTACTGTGGTATAGCCAGTGTATACCCGCAGTTGTGTTTTGGAGTTTTTTCTTGAGGGGTTATAGGAACAACCACCTCATGTTTGAACCAAGGGGGTGGTTGGTTCCCTGGTATGTTGGTAGCGGAGTCAACTCTCGGGTTAGGCCGGTTGAGTGTGCCCCCGCACGTTTCATGACGTCTGCCAATCGTGTCAGCCTTCTCTGCCTCGACCCCTCTAGAGAGTCGGGGGGTTTTGTGGAGGCTGTGACATGGTGCACAACAATACCAGCATACGCCCCTTCCGCCGGGGTGCTGTTTCAGCAGACCCCTTTGGCGCCTGTCTAGTCCGCAGTGCTCCAGGCTCAGGTCAAGTGCCTGTTGCCTGGATTGAGGGATCGACCTCTTCTGGGGGTCGTCTCCCCGGTGCGCTGCCTGCTCCCACTGTGGGTGTAGCCTCTTGAGTGCTTCGAGCTTACAGCCATGTCAACCTGAACACGCCCGATCTCGTTCGATTTCGGAAGCAGTATAGGTTCAGGCCTGGGTTGTGCTTGGATGGGTGACTGCCTGAGTATGCCAGGATCAGTGAGCTAGGCGGCGTGCTATAGGGGGGAAGGGCCTGCTCTTGGATGGGCCCTGTCCGAATACGCTGGCGATGTGGGGGGCGGTGTCACTAGTGACCGCCTGGTGAGGTCTTGATGCTGTGGCGTCGTTGGCCTCTCCAGGCCCCCTTTTTTCCGGGGGGGTCCAGTCCCTTCTGGGTCTGGGTCCTCCTTCGCGCTCCGCTGCTACGGCCTTGCCACAGGGTTGGGCTTTGCTCTTGACCCTGTGATATTAGGGGTGGTAACGGGGGTTTGTTCCATTCCGTTCGTTCCCTAGTGGCATGCGGGTTGTGCGTTTGTGTAGTCGTGGGTACGCCCCACGGTCTGCTCACCCTGTGCGTTGAGTTGCTGAAGTCTCCTCTTCGCGCAGTCGGATCCGACTCCCTCCCATCCTCCACTAGGGGGGTTCGGGGGGCTCGGGTCCTCCCCGGTTCTGATGGTTGTGGGGGGCCTCAGCGAGTACATTTGTCGAGCTCAGCTCTGCTCAGCTCCTGTGTTGCACTATGACGCTGAGCAGATATATAACGTACGGTTATGTATATAACCATAGTTATATGAGCATAGTGACGCTCAGCGTCAGGACTCACTGAGGACCCCTTGATCTTGCCTTGTGGTGAAAGATTGGGAAGGAGCTGATGGTATGGCCACACCCCTGCTTATGTAGGTAGCGGATGGGGGTGTGGCCAGACAGATGATGGTAGTAAAGGTACATGTGAGAATTTATTTCAGTTCAATACTGGATATGAAGAGTATTGCACTATGACACTGAGCGTCACTATGCTCATATAACTATGGTTATATACATAACCGTACGATCTCCCTTCTTAGATGTCGGTGATAGTAGTGTTGCTATGGATGATCAATGGGTGGAGAATAAAACAGGCGAAACAGTTGGTATGTATGTACATATACGTGTAATAAAACACAAATATGTACATGCAGCAACTGGGGTACATAAGAACATTTTGAAAGATTGAAAATAGAATAGAGCTAATAACGGATCCATTTGAGGTATGGGGGCAACGTAGAGAGGATCGTATCCTCTTGGCCATCACCAAGTACGTCCACCACTTTGGTCATCAGCACGAGACATCCACTCACAGGGAGACAAGGAGACAGGGAGACGGAGACAGTTTGCATGTTTGTGATGGGCGGACATAGCAATAGGTACATGTAGTAAGCGTATATTATGTCATCATCATCTTTGTTTTACGTCCTTTTTTCCCACTACAGTGAGGTTGGACGGGGCGATGACTCCACACCACTGGGCACGGTTTTGCGCCATGTCTTCATGTATCTCCAGATCCCTCATATAATTTCCCACACATCCCCTCCATGTCTGCTTCAGTCTCCCTCTCTGCCTTCCTTCCATCCACAATCATCCCCCCCTCCTCCGATCTTCTCACATGTCCAAACCACCTGAGACGTCCATATCTCACCTTGAAATCAATTTCCCTGACACCACAGATCTCATCCACCTCGGCACTGGTCCTCCCATCCTGCCATCTGACTCCCGCCACATACCTCAACATTTTCTGATCACAGCTCCTTAACACCACCATCACCCTTTTTGTCATTGCCCACGTTTCTGAACCATACAGGAGAACTGATCTCACACATGCTTCATATATCCCTCCTCTGATTTTTACCTCTATGTTTCGATTCACCAGTAGCCTACTAATTTCCCGCCACTTCCTGCACCCCGCCGCCACTCTCGCCCTCACCACTCCCGCCTCACAGTCCATCACATCTCCCAGATAGCGAAACTGCTTTACCTCCTCCAGCACCTCCCCTCCCACCACTAGACCACCATCTCCAACCACCTCCTCCTCTTCCAAACCTGAACATCTTTGGTGACACCATTTGTCACATTCTCTACACCTCACAGAGTTTACTCCCACTCCTCTTCCACAGACTCCACATGGGTATCTTCCTGACTGAATTCTCTCTCCTTCACTCCCTGTTATCATCACCTTCGTCTTGTCGATATTTATCTTCATTCCCCTCTTTTTCATTCCATCCCTCCACTCAAGATACATGTAGTAAGTAAGCATAATTATGTGAAGCGCTTTGTAGTATGTCGGGGGGGGGGGGGGATAAGTCTGTGGCTAAACGTGGACTGCATTGCGGTCAGCTCATCATGGAGGGGGTGGCAGGGGTTCTCAAGGATAGCATACAGCTTCCTCCTCGTCCTCCCCTCTGCCACCACCAGACTGTCCACCAGGTCCGCTCCCACCATAGAGCTTGCTTTTTTGACCAGTTTGTTTATTTTGTCTGTGTTGGTGTTGCGCCCCCAGCATACCACAGCGAAGAAGAGGGCACCAGCAACCACAGACTGGTAGAACATCTGCAGCAGTTTGCTGCAGACATTAAAAGACCTGAGCCCTCTCAGGAAGAACAGTCTGCTCTGTCCCTTCCTGTAGAGGGCCTTGTGTTGTCCGTCCAGTCCAGTTTACTATCACTTGACCCAGGGTTGTTCCCAGCCTAGTGCGACTCAAGGTTCTTTGGTAGACTATTGCATTGGTCCATTCATTGAAGATGAACGCAATGCCACATCCTTTACTAGGCTCACCCACCAACAGTTCAGGTGCTGAATTGCTGATCCGAATGTATAGGTAAAAACCATATGCGTGGGGAGCTCCAGTAGCTCACCACGTACCGCGAGTGCTATTTCAGCGCCGTGGACAACCGCGCTCGCGCGGATCTGGGGCTGAGCGCGTTCGAATCCCGGACGGCAGCCGTGCCTTTCCCAGAGTGTCTTTCCCCCCCATCTGAACCCTTTCAGCCTGCTCTGTCGGTCGAACTTGACCAAGTATGAATGCGAAGAAAAAGCGATAAACGCTAAAAGAACCAGGTGACTGGTCAAAGTTAAAAAAAAAAAAAACATATGCGTTTTCATCAATAAATAAATGGCCAAATTTTTTTTGGGTTGGGGGCCCACAAATACATTCTTTCATGGGGGCCCAGAATCTACAGCTACGCCCCTGTGTGTGTGTGTGTGTGTGTGTCTGTGTGTCTGTGTGTGTGTGTGTGTGTGTGCGTGTGCGCACGTGCGTGTGCCTGCACTTGCATCTTCAATAGGCAAACAGACGAGAGAGGTTCAGGCCTCTGATTAATTTCTTCTGAAGAGGCTGAGAGTTTAAAACTCATCCCTTTCATCTGACCAAGACGTGTATACTATCAATATGAATAGGCCTGTAGTGTGTTTACGAATCAAAAGCAGCTCTTCATCACAGGCTCCTCATTTACACGGCATGTTTGAAGTGGGCCTCGCTGGAGGAGGTGTGAGCTACAGATCTGGTTGTTTCATTCACCCCCCCCGGCCTTTTAGGCAAATGTGACCAGATGGTTATAAGGAAAAAAGAAGCGATGCATTTCAGCGTAAAATTACTAAAGAGTCCTGGTGAGACTCGCCTACCATTTATTTTTTATTTTGTATTTAACCTTTATTTACTCAGGCAAGCAATTAAGAACAAATTATTATATACAAAAGCAGCCTGATCAAAAAGCAAAGGCCTTTTGAGGGAAGGGGGGGGGGGGGTGGGAGGCTGTAACAAAAACAAGTTCTGTTTCGTTATGGATCTCGCTCAGCATCATACTGCACTGTACTTCACTTCGTGCACGAGCACGGAATAAAAAATTCCACCATGTACCTTTACATCCCAACATTCGTCTGGCCACACCCCCATCCGCTTACCTTCATAAGCAGGTGTGTGGTCACCTACTCGCCTCCTTCTTCACTTTCACCACAAGGAAGTGCCTTCGGTAGATCCCCACTTGACGAGGTTGTTAGCTGAAGAAAGTTGAGACGTGCTTATTTTTTTCTTCTCTCATATTTTCGATAGAAAAAACTAAGTCATAATGTCTACTCCGGAGAGTCGTGTTCACAACGCTACTCTTCACCAGCGGTTCTCCATTTCCGCCTCCGTCGCGCGTCTTGGAGCAGGGCTGTTACCTCTCTCGTGGTTGGCAGCCACGCCCGGTAGGGGTCCGATGGGTAGTTTGCCTCTCCGAGGAGCTGGTGCACCGGTGCCGTCGCCTGTGCGATGGCCTGGTTCCGGCTCTGGTTCCTCTGTTTCCACGGAATCGTCCGCTGTTGGGCGGCCGGTTCCCTTGGTTGCAGGGGATTTGAGACGCAAACTTTTTGCGTCGGCTCGCTCCCGTCGCAAGATGGTGGCTTGCAGACGCGAACGGCCCGGTTTTGGTGAGTTGCTGGAGCCAGGTGAGGATGCGTCGGTCTCTACATGCCCGATGGAAACAGAGGACTACATGATAGAGGCGGACGGGTTCTTATTTGAAGGCCCGGTGGAGACAGGTATCCCGGCCGTCCAGGTAACACTGGAGGGGGGTGAGATGTCTCCTTGGGGCGCCTCGTTCGAAGACGTTGAGGAAGAACCTCTGACTCGTCGGCGGGATGCCCTGCTATCAGCCACATCGGAGTGTGGCTCCTTGACCAGTGGTAGCCTGCTGTATGTGAGGGATGCGGGCTCGTGGAGGAAAGTCTGCAGGGGGAACTGCAGGCTTTGTTTCCCGAGCTCATGGCGGCGGCAGTCACAAACGGCGTGCCGCTGCCGCAGCCACTGCCTGTTCCTGTCCCTGATGATCTCATAGGTCATCTATGGCAGCGTCGCCCGGTGAGAGGGGTGGACGTTGTCTACCCATTTTTCCCCTCAATGGCGGCCTATGTCCGTCAGGGCCAGGTGGTCTCCCACATCATAGGCCTCACCCCCGCCTACGTGCCAGTCACGCGGGTGGCGGGTTTGGTCGACGGTATGAAGGAGGACGTGCCATGGCTTGATAGGCCGATGGCCGCGCTCCTTTGTCCGGAGGTGGTGTGGGAACCGTTACGGAAGCCAGTTCCCCAGGGGAAATCGGCGAGGCGGTTGGCATACTGGAGTGACCAGTCATTTATTTCCGGAACACAATCTCTAGCTGCCACGTCTAACATCGCGCAGCTGGCAAGATTCATGTCCGGGATATTGACGGGCGGCATGGAGCTGAGTGATGTACAACATGACCAGCTCGCCCAGGCGGCAGGAGCTATCCTGCATCTGACTCAGCCGCAGGCTATAGCCGCTGGGAAAGTGCGCGCCCTGGCAACTCTGGTCCAGCGCCACCTTTGGCTGGAGCAGGCTCGTGTGCCGGAGAAGAAGAGAGTTCCACTTCTGATGGCACCCCTCTCCGATGCTGGACTATTCGGGAAGGCCCTGCAGTTGATGACCTCGACGTGCAGAGAGATGCAGGAGGAGCGCTCCGTGCTCCAGCCTCATTTTCCCCCTCCCGATGTCGCCGGTGGAGTCAGACGGCTGCCACGTCGTCGATCAACTTCTGCCGTGGCCGCTGCTGCCACCACAGCCACTGCTGGTCCTTCGAAGAAGAAGGCCAGGAGGAGAGAGGGCGTCTCCGCTACAGCCGGCCCATCTACGCCCGGAGGCGACGGTAGGGACTGTCGAGACCAGCCGCCGATTGTTTACCGTCCCTCCGGTGCTCCCCGGGGTGGCAAATCCCGAGCGGCTCGTGGCAGGCGTCGCTAGGACCCAGTGACTTTTTTCCCCTGCGGTCCCCTCTGTTCCCTTCCCGGCCCACCATATTATGATTTTGTTCAAAAATAAAGAGTCCCCTCTAAAGGGGGACTGTATTTTTTGTTAACAAACTGTGTGTTTATTCACCAAACATATGATGGGTTGCAACGTGTGAATCTTCACTAGTATGGGTTGATAGGAGGGTTACGTTCATGTTAAGAGCTTAAGCAAGGCCTGCAGCCTACACTCGGTTGAAAAAGGTTTTTTTCTGCCTCGGCCTGAATCTCCACATAAAGGTAGAGGCTACTTGTATGTTCTGTTGCTTACACAGTGATGTTGAGCTACAACACTGTTGTGTTGGGTTTGCAGTAATGCTTGTATGAACACGTACCACGGCTCAGCCGTTCTCTCTCTCTCTATCAGTGTTTTTTCTGTGTTACAACATGGATGCGGGTGTAGGATTCACACACACACACGACTTGGTCTTGTTGTAAACCCTGTTCACAGATTGTCTGTGGTTAGCGTGCATTGTATTAGCTTGCGCTATTCATTAGCATTGCTACAAAAGGTATCATATGGCTAAAGTTGTTGTTGTATGCAAGGGCTGGGCTTGTGAGGGGGTACCGGATAAACCCCTCCTTCCCTCTTCTGATTGGTCAGGGGGTTTATTCTTCTCTTGTTAGTCCAGTCAGGGCCAAGCTGTTAGGCGGCTTGGCAGGGGGGGGGGGGGGGGGGGGGGGCGGAGAGGGTTTCCCTGACTCTGCACCTATTAACAGGCGTTGAGTCTTGGGTTTCCCCCCGTCATAGCACACGTCACTACGCACGTTTCTATTTGACGATGGCTTCCGTGAGTTAGACCCATATGTAAGGTCTGTTATTGTCAAAGTGTCGGGATAGAGCGTAGGAACTACGGTTCCACTACGCTCGATATATGTGTAACTTGAGTCGGTTGGTCACATGACTCAAGATTACCATGGCTTTTTCACTCTATGGCTCACGTGGGAAGTCTCTCTGGGGAGTTCCGTCTATCCTCTTTGGTGGGGATGACGGGATATAAAAATGTAAACAGTTTTTATCCTCAGCTGTGTCAAGTGGGATTCATGTCAGTCGGTGTTTCTTTTCTTTTTTAATAAAAGAGTGTGGAGTATATGAAGCACCACACCCTTCTTGTCGTTCTCCCAGGCGCCTTGAGGATTCAATGGGGGGTCTGGTTAGACTGTTCATTGATGTGTTTTGTGTCCCGACGCATGCATGGTGCTAGCTCGGGATGTTTCTGATAAGAATCACGCGGGTGGCTAGTACGCCTTGGTTGCTTGTTATTGAAACAGCGTTTTTATAAAGCAACTGGGATGGGGGTTTTTTCCTCTTCCGAGAGCCTGTTACTGGGTCTCGACGGATTCTCGTTCATATCTGGGGGATGTTAACGGAATAGATCAGAACATAGGTAGAGGGGTCTCACGCCCTTGGGGTGGGCCACCGAGCACGGTTCAAACCGGCCCGTCTGGGTGGCGCCCTCTTTTCATGTTTTAGATCAACACGCATATCTGCCCCTTCTCCTGGAGTAGGCATGTCGGCGTGGTTAGGGCACGGGACTGGTTCTGGTCACGCTGGTCCAGGTCAGTTAACCCGTTGTCCGCCGGGGATGCAGATCTGCTGTTCTGGTACCCTGAGGGACTTGGGCTTTTTTCAGGGGGAAAAATGCCGGGTCGGCCCGGGTGTCACAAGGTTAGGCGTTATGGAGACCCTTGTTGGGTACATGTTGTACTCTGCACTATCATAAGGGGCTGGTTCTCTTTTCTTTGCTCCTCTCTCACGCATGGCGAAGAGGGGGCTGTTGGGGTGGTCTTTTGGACCTCCTCTGGTAACCCTGTGCTTCCCGAGCCGCCGGGCCCGGTCCGAAGTAAAGTTTTGTTGATACCGTAGGCCTGGGATAACCCTTTTGGGAACTGAAACGCTTGTACTGCGGTATAGCTGGTGTATACCCGCAGGTGTGTTTTGGGGGTTTTCTTGAGGGGTTATAGGACCAACCACCGTCTGTACCAAGAGGGTGGTTGATTCCCTGGTATGTTGGGGCAGTGTCAACTCCCGGGTTGCCCGGTTGAGTGTGCCCCTGCACGTTCATGACGTCTGCCAATCATGTCAGCCTTCTCTGCCTCGACCCCTCTGGGTGTTTTTTTTTTAATGGAGGCTTTGTCATGGTGACCAACAACGCCAGCATACGCCCCTTCCGCCGGGGGGGCTGTTTCAGCGGACTCCTTTGGCGCCTGTCTCGTCCGCAGTGCTCCAGGCTCAGGTTACAGCCTGCTCCCTGGTTTCCCCGGTGCGCTGCCTGCTTCCGTTGGTTAACCTTTTGAGTGCTTACGGCCATGCTGACTGCCTGTGTTCAGAGTCAGTGTGCCAGGCGGTGTGCTATTGGGGGGAAAGGGCCCGCTCTTGGAGGGGCCTTGTCCGAATATGCTGGCGATGTGGGGGGCGGTGTCACTAAGTGACCGCCTGGTGGGGTCTTGATGCCTGGCATCATTGACCTCTCCGGGCCACCTTTTTCCAGGGGATCCAGTCCCTTCAGTGGGTCTGGGTCTTCCTTCACGCTTTGCTGCTACAGCCTTGCCACGGGGTTGGGTTTGCTCTTGACCCCGTGATTTTGGGGGCAGTAACGAGGTTGTTCCTTCCGTTCGTTCCCTGGTGGCATGCGGGTTGTGCGTGTGTAGTCGTGGGGTCAAGCCACGGTCTGCTCACCCTGTGCGTTGAGTTGCTTGAGTTTCTCTTCGCACGTCGGATCCGTCTCCCTCCCGTAAAGCCTCCAATAGGGGGGGTATCCTCCATTAGGGAGGGTCGGGGGGGCTCGGTCCTCCCCGGTCTGATGGTTGTGGGTGGCCTCAGCGGGGTACATTTGTTGGACTATGGCTCTCGCTCAGCCTCCCTTGTGCAGTATGATGCTGAGCGAGATCCATAACGAAACAGAACGTAAGGTTATGTATATAACCAAGTTCTGTGAGTTATGGTGACGCTCAGCATCAGACGCCGCTGCGGCCCTTGATCTCGCCTTGTGGTGAAAGTTTGGGAAGGAGGCGAGTAGGTGACCACACACCTGCTTATGAAGGTAAGCGGATGGGGGTGTGGCCAGACGAATGTTGGGATGTAAAGGTACATGGTGGAATTTTTTATTCAGTGCTCGTGCACGAAGTGAAGTACAGTGCAGTATGATGCTGAGCGTCACCATAACTCACAGAACTTGGTTATATACATAACCTTACGGTTATGTACATGCATGCAAGTAAATAAAATACAAAATTACAGTAGCAATAGTATACAAGGACAACAATAAATAAGGGAGAGAAGAAAAGAAAGAGAGGGGAAAAGAGAAAGGGAGAGTGAGAACCAGAGGGGGAGAGAGAGAAGAAAGGGGGAGAAGGAGGGAGGTAGGTGAGGGGGCCTAGGGGAGGAGAGAAGAGTCTGAGGGCTATGCGTGCGATTGGGAGGCAGTCAGCAGGTGCAACAGTCGGTTATGATTTGTTGCAGATTTTGTTTAAAAGCAGTGAGCGATGTGAGGGTAGTGAGTTAAGGGTGTTTTGTAATGTGTTCCAGTCAGATGCAGCAGCAAATCGGAAGGCGTTTTCAGCCAATAATAATCATCTCAATAATAATCATTCGCCAACACGCCAGCGAAGCAAGCACGTCTGGCATCATTGAAAATTCAGACTTTCCCACTGGCAATTGCCACTTTGTTGAGGTTGCTATTGACCTCTCAACTCATAATTATAGTATATCTCTATGACTTGGAAGTCTTATCCACATGGGTCACACAGTTCCCCATAATTTCCTATGGGACGGCGGTAGGGGTGTAACGATGCGACCTCACAATTAATTTCGATTACGATTATTCAGGCAACGATTCAATGCATCATAAAATCTCTTCATTTGACCACGATTCGATTCGATACATTTTCGATGAATTTTCTCAGTTAAAAATCTGTTAATTCCCCAACAAATTTTGAATACACAAATGTGGCTGGGGTAACTGATTCACTCAGCATGAATGGACTACAGGTCCATAAAAACAAAAACAAAAAAAGAAAAGAAGTTATTTCGATTAATTTAGATTATAATCGATTCTAACATATTCAAATCGATGCAGTTGAATCGTCACATTAGAATCGATGCATTTCGATTAATCGATGCATCATTACACCCCTAGACGGTGGATATCTTCCAGTCAAACAAAGCCCCCCCCCCCGAGGGATACTAGGCTTACTGAGCTTCAGAAAAGGATATTCCTTTTTATAATTTTTTTTATTTGTATTATTATTCTTTTTTGTATTTTATTTTTTTATTATTTTTTAAACAAACACATAAACAAACATGACAACACACAATAAGATATACAAGCATTAGTTGACAGTGCACATCCAATGAAATCACATTTTAGTTAATTGTCATATATAGGATATACCCTTAATACCTGTTATCTAAAAACCTACACACATATGCTCCAGCTCGTACCCCCCCCTCTCCCGGACCCCCCATTGGATAATCCATCCATTTTCCCTCGCTCCTAACCAGACATTACCATTATATGCTAGCTTTTATTTTCTCCACCACTTCTAACCACAATGTCATTTTGGATTCATTAGACCCAAAATTCTTGCTGTCGATATCGGTATTATTATTCTTTAATTTATTATTATTATTATAATTTTTGTTTTTTTTGCCTTTTTATTTTGTCCTCCCATCCCCCAATTTTTGTCGTTATGCCAATTTCCTTCCTGGGGAGGGTATAGACTATCACATGCCTCCTTCAATACATGTGGAGTCAGTCGCCATCTGCTTCTTTTCACCTGACAGCGAGGAGTTTTAGGGGGAGAACGTAACGCGTGCAGAGGCTTCACGCTATTTCCCCAAGATCCCCTTCCTGCTGAACAGGCGCCCCGACTGACCAGTAGGAGTCGCTGTTTGCAATGACCAGGACTCATATACGTACCCCGCCGGCTTCCCTCCCACGAACAATTATGTCGGTCTGGGTTTCACTTTCTCCTGTGACACACCTGGACTGCATTCAGTTCAGATTCAAATGTCCCCTTTTATTTGCACCATCCCCTCAAGGGGAAATCCTTTAGAACAGTGTTTCTCAACTGGTGGGTCGCAACCCAAAAGTGGGTCGCAGGGCCATTTTGAGTGGGTCGCGGATGTGTGTGTAAATTTTTTTTAAATAAAAAATAATAATAATAATAAATCTTTACAAAAATAAAGAATTTGCACTACCTATCTTTGTGAAAGTGGCTTCTCAGCTCTGGTCCAGCTGAAGACGAAGCAGAGAAACAGATTGGACATTGAGCATGACCTCAGAGTTGCTTTGTCTACCATCACCCCAGACTTTGAGACTCTTGTCAGGAGCAAACAACATCCCCAGTTATCCCATTAGTTCCCTGGGATGTAAGAAGTCTGCTAAGAAGGATATATTATTTATTATTATTATTATTCTTTTATTTCATTGTGTTTTTAGCCCTTAGTTGC
Source organism: Notolepis coatsorum (assembly GCF_963971535.1). Taxonomy (NCBI): domain Eukaryota; kingdom Metazoa; phylum Chordata; class Actinopteri; order Aulopiformes; family Paralepididae; genus Notolepis; species Notolepis coatsorum. The sequence continues at coordinate 173,099,880 of NC_140169.1, forward strand.
ACTTTTGTTGCAACCCCAGTTATCCCATTAGTTCCCCCAAACTTAGGTCTGTTATGTTAAGCTAAGAAATCTGCTAAGAAGCATATTATTTATTATTATTTTATTTCATTGGGTTTTTAGCTGTTATGGTTTGACACCGACCCCAAACGCAACGACACAAGAGAGTTGATTCAGAGTTGCCAAAAACAAGGGCTTGTTTATTTACACTAAATAAACAGCATAAACTTGGGAGAGAACAAACAAAGACTGGGATACAAGCATAGGTGAATGTTGCTGCTCTGCAGCTTCTCCCGGGATGGTTCGTCTGGGGAAGCAGATGGTGATGTCAGAGCCGCTCTGCAGACTTCTCTCGGCAGATCTCCGAGGTGGTAAGCGGGACCGAGAGGGAGAGAGGGAGCGGGTTAGCTCGGAGTACAGTGGGGAACAGAGCAGGTGACAGGAGAAGTGACTTGTCCCAAAAACAGAGTTATCCAAGTGACAGAATCTTCGGTGTATATACACACTGTGAGTAACGTCCCAAACACAAATCCGCGTGATTGAATCTTCGGTGCAAATAAACACTGTGAGCGAAGTCCCAATAATTATCCAAGTGACAATATCTTCGGTGTGAATACACACAGTGAGCGAAGTCCCAATACAATTCCAAGTGATAATATCTTCGGTGTGAATACACACAGTGGGCGATGTTAAGGCCAAATATTATCCCAATGAACAATCCAAAAAAGCTGACACTGGGTGAGTGACAGTCTGATAAAAAGCAGGATATCTTCAGTGTCCTTAACCACAGGAAAAACTAATAGGAGCAAAGACAGTCATAAAAACTCACCCAGGCGCTGTGCGTAAAGAGAGTAGGATCAAAGGGGCGAGCGCGTCGCCACGGGGAACTGGTTGTCCAAGCGGAATACTTCTTGAATATCCTGGAAGCAAAGCACAGGGAAAAACAGCAGGCAAGGAAGGAACAGCGAATGCAAATGAAATATCAAAACGATCCAACAAAACTTGAATGGGGAAACGGGGTATATATAATCAGAGGAATGCTTAATTGACAAGCTGTGACAGCTGCGGGATGAGATTGACAAGCGTGAGGTTGGGGGAGCACCAATCAAACGGCGTCTACGGGAAGAAGCGTGTGAATAGGGGAATGCAATTGATTAACAGAAAACTAAAGGAACAGAGCGAGTAGGTGAGCAACGGACAAAAACCTCACAGTACCCCCCCCTCCACGGGAGCCACCCGGCGACCAGGCCGACCCGGCTCGTCAGGATGGGCACGATGGAAGTCAGTGATCAAGCCGGGATCCACGATGAGCTGTCGGGAGACCCAGCTCCGCTCTTCAGGGCCGTAACCCTCCCAGTCCACCAGGTACTGGAACCCCCGACCCCGCCGTCGAACGCCCATCAACCGGCGGACCTGCCACTGGGGGTGACCATCCACCATCTCGGGAGGCGGAGGATCAGGAGCTGGAGGCATCAGGGGACTGAGGGAGACGGGCTTAACCCGGGAGACATGGAAAACGGGGTGAATGTGCATGGACGCAGGAAGTTTCAGACGCAGGGCCGCCGGACTGAGTACCTTCAGGACCTCGAAAGGTCAGACGAAACAGGGGTTAAGCTTCTTGGCCGAGGACCGAAGCGGGAGGTCCTTCGCGGAGAGCCACACCCTCTGCCCAGGGTGGTAAATCGGCGCAGGAACCCGGCGCCGGTCGGCCCCACGACAGGCGCGCTCAGATGTCCGGAGCAGCGCGGTCCTGGTGATCTCCCAGACCCGTCGGCAGCGGTCGAGGTGGACCTGCACGGAGGGAACTGCCACTTCCGTCTCCTGTGCGGGGAAAAGAGGGGGTTGGTAGCCCAGGGAAACTTCAAATGGTGAGAGGCCGGTGGCGGAACTGACCATGGAATTGATGGAGTACTCAACCCAGGGAAGGAAACGGCTCCAGGAAGCTGGTCTCTCGGCTGCCACACACCGAAGAGCAGACTCCACGCTCTGGTTCATCCTCTCCGTTTGTCCGTTAGTCTGGGGATGATAACCAGAGGAAAGACTGACCGTCGCCCCCAATCCCTTGCAAAAAGCCCGCCATACCTGGGAGGTGAACTGGGGCCCCCGGTCAGAGACGATGTCCTGGGGAAAACCATGAAGGCGGAACACGTGGTGAGTCAGGAGGTCCGCCGTCTCGGCCGCCGAGGGAAGCTTGGAAAGGGCCACGAGGTGAACCCCCTTGCTGAATCGATCCACCACGGTCAGAAGGCAAGTGTTCCCCTGGGAGGAGGGAAGACCTGTGACGAAGTCTAGCGCCACATGTGACCAAGGACGGCTAGGAACGGGAAGTGGCTGTAAAAGCCCGGAGGGTGCCTGGTGCGAGGCCTTGCTGCGGGCACAGACCGCGCAGGCCAATACGAACTCCTTGACGTCGTTCCGCATGGTGGGCCACCAGAAACGACGAGCCAGGAAGGAGAACGTGCGATGGACGCCCGGGTGGCAGGCGAACCGGCTGGTATGGCCCCATAGCAGCACCCGGGACCGGACAGAGTCGGGGACGAAGAGACGATGAATCGGAACGTTGCTTGGAGCACGCTGGAAGCGTAGAGCACGTCTAACCACCCCCTCGATGCCCAAGGTGATGGCTCCAACCACCCTGGCCTCCGGGAGGATGGGAGTCGGGTCCTCAGAGGGTGGAGCCCCCTTGGAGTGTAACCGGGACAGGGAGTCGGCCTTCGTGTTGCGGGAACCAGGACGGAAAGTCAGCGAGAAGTCGAACCGACTGAGGAAACTGGCCCATCTCGCCTGCCGACCGTTGAGGCGCTTGGAAGCGCGGATGAACGTCAGGTTCTTGTGGTCCGTCCAGATGGTAAAAGGCTCCTCGGCCCCCTCAAGCCAATGACGCCACTCCTCCAACGCAGCCACGACCGCCAGCAGCTCCCGATTGCCGGTGTCGTAGTTCCTCTCGGCAGGGAGGAACCGACGCGAGTAGAAGGCGCAAGGATGTACCTTCTGGTCCGTAGGCGAACGCTGGGATAAGACAGCCCCCAGTCCAGTATCCGAGGCGTCCACCTCTACAATGAACTGTCTCTTGGGGTCAGGGTGGAGCAAGATAGGGGCGGAAGTGAACCTCTTCTTGAGGGAGCGGAACGCAGCACATGCCGCTGGGGACCAGTCGAACGGCAGAGCGGGAGAGGTCAGTCTGGTAAGTGGCTCCGCCACCTGACTGTAGTTCCGGATGAACCTTCGGTAGAAGTTGGCGAACCCGAGGAAACTCTGTAACTCCTTCCGAGTGGTGGGTTCAGGCCAATCCTCCACAGCTTGGATCTTGCGAGGATCCGCTCGGGTCAAGCCCTTCTCAACGATGAAGCCCAGGTAGTCGACGGAGTCGGAGTGGAAACGGCACTTTTCCACCTTGACGAAGAGCCGATTGTGGAGGAGGCGCTCCAGCACACAGCGGACATGCTGGATGTGCTCCTCGAGGGTCCTGGAGAAGATGAGGATGTCGTCCAGGTACACCACCACGAACACCTCCAGCATGTCACGAAGGACGTCGTTCATGAGTGCCTGGAATACCGCCGGGGCGTTGGTGAGACCGAACGGCATCACCAGGTACTCGTAGTGGCCCCTGGGGGTCTTGAAGGCGGTCTTCCATTCATCGCCCTCACGGATACGGACAAGATGGTAGGCACTCCGGAGGTCCAGCTTGGTAAAGACGGTAGCCTGGGTGAGTGGCTCGAAGGTGGAGTTCATCAGAGGAAGAGGGTACTTGTTCTTGATGGTGATCTCGTTGAGCTGGCGATAGTCGATGCAGGGTCGAAGGTCCCCGTCCTTCTTCCCAACAAAGAAGAAACCGGCCGCCACCGGGGAGGAGGAAGGCCGAATGAGTCCTGCTTCCAAGGACTCAGAGATGTACTGATCCATCGCTTTCTTCTCCGGAACGGTCAGACTGTAAAGGCGGCTGCCGGGAAGGGGAGCCCCTTGGCGGAGGTCGATGGCGCAGTCGTAAGGGCGATGGGGTGGAAGGGCCTGAGCCCTGGACTTACTAAAAACCTCCAAGAGGTCGTGGTACTCGGGAGGTATGGATGAAGAGTCCGGAGGCGACTCACCAGCGGGCCTCCGGGGCGGGGGACAGGACGCCGCCTGCAGACACAGGGCGTGACAGGAGGAGCTCCAGCCCTTGATGGTACCGGAGGACCAGGCGATGTGGGGCTCGTGCAGCGCGAGCCAGGGCCTACCCAGGACCACCGGGACCAGAGGGGATCGGGTGATAAGGAACTGGATTCTCTCAACGTGGTTCCCAGCGATGGTCAGCACGACTGGGCAGGTGCGTTGAGAGATGTCGGCCAGGCGGTGTTGGTCCAATGCAAAGATCTCCAAAGGCCTCACAAGGTCCTCAAGTGGAATGTTGGCTCGGGTAGCAAACTCGAAGTCGAGGAAATTCTCGTCTGCCCCAGAGTCGATGAGTGCCTCCACCGTGGCTCGTTGGTCCGCCCAGGCCAGGGTGACGCTCATCAGATGGCCAGGTGGTGCGCGGCTCTGGGAATGGGAAAAACGGCTCACCAGGATTTCCCGGGGTCTCGGCGAGCCTGGTCTTTTGGCCGGGTGGGGCAGTTGGCGATTCGGTGTCCCTCCCTTCCGCAGTAGAGGCAGAGACCGGACCTGAACCTCGCCTCACGTTCAGCCTGGCTCAGATGAGAGCGTCCCAGCTGCATGGGTTCCTCCTCGCGAACCGAACGGGAGGGTACGCTACCACCAGTCGTGTTGAGGGCAGGGCGACCAGCAGTAACGTCATGAGTACGGGGGGTCCGGGGTCCCTCAGGAGGTAACAGTCGGGACCTCTCACGCCTTCTCTCCTGGAGGCGTCCGTCGATGCGGATGGCGAGGCTAAACAGGTCCTCGAGGGAGTCAGGCTCCTCCCGGGTAGCGAGCTGGTCCCTGACTGCGTCACTGAGCCCCCTCAAGAAGGTTAGGCGAAGTGCAGGGTCGTTCCATCCACTCTCCACCGCCGCCAGTCGAAACTCCAGGACATAGTCAGTTACCCTGCCGCTCCCCTGTCGGAAGGTACCCAACCGGGCTCCAGGGTCCAGACCACGGGCTGGATGGTGGAACACCCTGCGGAGCTCAGCCACGAAGTCTGGATAGGAGAAACAAAAATCTGCATCCATTGCCCAGGAGGAAGTGACCCACTGGGCAGCCCGGCCTGAAAGCAAGTTTGTCATATAGGCCACTTGGGCTCCTCTAGAAGTGAATCGACTGGGTTGATGACGGAAAACCAACTCACATTGCATGATGAATGTGGCACACTCCTCGGGATTGCCGTCGAACAGCCGTGGGACGGAGAGACGGGGTTCCCGAGGTGCGGGATCGGGAAGCGTGGGAACTGCTGGGGCTGCGGGGAATGCTCCTGAAGGAAGTGAGGGAATTAAAGCGTTAACGGTGTCGCTCAGCGTGTGAAGCTGACCGAGTATACTTGACTGTTGTCCAGCCAGAGCGGCCAGGGACCCTTGAATAGGCAGGACCTGTTCCCTGAGATCATGCACCGCAGCCGCAGCCCTCTCTAGTTGGTGACTGTGATCCTTGGTCAACTCGATCTGATTAGCTAGTGCTGTTCTGACTCTCTCTGTGTCGGCTGGGGTCGTCATTTTGGTTGGATCGTAATGTTATGGTTTGACACCGACCCCAAACGCAACGACACAAGAGAGTTGATTCAGAGTTGCCAAAAACAAGGGCTTGTTTATTTACACTAAATAAACAGCATAAACTTGGGAGAGAACAAACAAAGACTGGGATACAAGCATAGGTGAATGTTGCTGCTCTGCAGCTTCTCCCGGGATGGTTCGTCTGGGGAAGCAGATGGTGATGTCAGAGCCGCTCTGCAGACTTCTCTCGGCAGATCTCCGAGGTGGTAAGCGGGACCGAGAGGGAGAGAGGGAGCGGGTTAGCTCGGAGTACAGTGGGGAACAGAGCAGGTGACAGGAGAAGTGACTTGTCCCAAAAACAGAGTTATCCAAGTGACAGAATCTTCGGTGTATATACACACTGTGAGTAACGTCCCAAACACAAATCCGCGTGATTGAATCTTCGGTGCAAATAAACACTGTGAGCGAAGTCCGAATAATTATCCAAGTGACAATATCTTCGGTGTGAATACACACAGTGAGCGAAGTCCCAATACAATTCCAAGTGATAATATCTTCGGTGTGAATACACACAGTGGGCGATGTTAAGGCCAAATATTATCCCAATGAACAATCCAAAAAAGCTGACACTGGGTGAGTGACAGTCTGATAAAAAGCAGGATATCTTCAGTGTCCTTAACCACACGAAAAACGAATAGGAGCAAAGACAGTCATAAAAACTCACCCAGGCGCTGTGCGTAAAGAGAGTAGGATCAAAGGGGCGAGCGCGTCGCCACAGGGAACTGGTTGTCCAAGCGGAATACTTCTTGAATATCCTGGAAGCAAAGCACAGGGAAAAACAGCAGGCAAGGAAGGAACGGCGAATGCAAATGAAATATCAAAACGATCCAACAAAACTTGAATGGGGAAACGGGGTATATATAATCAGAGGAATGCTTAATTGACAAGCTGTGACAGCTGCGGGATGAGATTGACAAGCGTGAGGTTGGGGGAGCACCAATCAAACGGCGTCTACGGGAAGAAGCGTGTGAATAGGGGAATGCAATTGATTAACAGAAAACTAAAGGAACAGAGCGAGTAGGCTTAAAGGAACAGAGCGAGTAGGTGAGCAACGGACAAAAACCTCACATTAGCCCTAGTTGCACTTTTGTTGCAACCCCAGTTATCCCATTAGTTCCCCCAAATTTAGGTCTGTTATGTTAAGCTAAGAAATCTGCTACGAACCATATATTATTTATTATTATTTTATTTCATTGGGTTTTTAGCAATAGTTGCACTTTTGTTGCACTTTTTTGTGTTTATTTCATGTTTTGAAAGATTGCGTATTACTGCAATTTTCTTTTTACAAAAATCATAGTGGTTAAACATTTTGGGTCGCGACTTAATGACTAAGGAAAATGTTGGGTCCCGAGGCTAGACCAGTTGAGAACCACTGCTTTAGATATACCTGGATGTAAACGTGGTGGTTAACCGAGGGCCGCTCAGTTCTGAATGAACCCAGAGTAGGGTCGATCTCCACTCCTATTATCTGCCCACTGTTTGAGGCTGCAAAACAACATTCCTTCTGGCTGAGAGTTCACTTGCGCTGATGTCACAGATGCATCAGATGGACATGCTCATTTGAAATGAACCCTGGTCCCCTGTAAAGGAAGCCAATCATCTACTGGACAGCCAAAGTGGGACTCCCGCAGCCCCAAGGGAGATATAGGCTTTACTATATAGGCTTCAAACAAGGCTACTCTGATATTCTATCATTAACCCTGATTGTCTTATGTGTGGTGCGTGTTGGGTGGTTCTTATTGTGTGTGTGTGTGTGTGTCTGTGTGTGTGTGTGTGTGTGTGTGTGTGTGTGTGTGTGTGTGTGTGCGTGTGCGCGTGTGTGTGTGTGTGTGTGTGTGTGTGTGTGTGTGTGTGTAGGCAGTGGGAGGATGCAGAGATCATGGTGCTGCTACAGGTCATGTACACAGATCTGGATTTCATCGCCACCTTCAACATCGAGCCAGAGGTGCTTCAGCAGTTTCTGTACGAGATTTACCACCGATACAACAACATCCCCTTCCACAACTTCAAACACTGCTTCTGTGTCACCCAAATGGTGGGTGAGTGAGTGAGTGAGTGTGTGTGCAGGGGTGTAAAGTACTTGAGTAATTGTACTTTGTTACAATACTTAAGTACTGTTTTTGGGGATTTGTACTTTTTGTGGATTTGTACTTTGTACTGCGGTGCGGGAGACCGGGGTTCAACTCCCACTCGGGGCATGTCAAATAAGACCAGTTACACTAGCGTGTGTGCGTGCATGTATCAGAGTGTGTAACACAGGGGCCAACCAGGAGGAGCCCCCGCCCCCTCTTTATAATCATCAAACCATATAATTCTTCTAACATCCTGATGACTGACCTTGGTGAAGGGCACAGGGTTCTCGCAGCCTGCAAATAAACAAGAGGAGTGATGTTTATCTCAACCCTGCAAGAGGACCTACAAGACACAACACTTAATAACAGACTGAAGTGAGGCACTGAAGACAACGGCGAGGTGGTTGCACCAAACATGTAATGCCTCTGAATGGATGAATATATAAATAATTATGTAACAATAACAATTTATATGACATAAATGGTTACAATAAAAAAAAATGGTTCAGGTATTGTGGTGAGGATGGCAACAAGGCCATTATTTACACATAAATGTGTCACACTGGATGTTTCAAATCCATAATTTGTCACTTTGGCCACTCCATATTCTTTACCTGGGGGGGGGGGGGGGCGACAGTGGCTCGGGAGGTAGAGCAGTCGTCTGGTAATCCGTAGGTTCCCGGTTCGATTCCCACTCCTCCTCCAGGGCAGTGTGTCCAAGTGTCCTTGAGCAAGACACTTAACCCCTGATTGCTCCCGATGAGCAGGTTGGCACCTTGCATGGTCGCCTCCGCCGTCGGTGTGTGAATGTGTGAGTGAATGGGTAAAATGTGAGGAACAAAATTGTAAAGCGCTTTGGATAAAAGCGCTACATAAATGCAGCCATTTACCATTTACCTCCTGGCAGATGTATGGACTGATCTGGCTGACAGACCTGAGAAGCAAGATAGACAGCATCGACCTGCTGACCATGTTGACCTCGGCTGTCTGCCACGACCTGGACCACACAGGATACAACAATGCCTATCAGGTAGACAAATACAAACATACAGGATACAACAAGGTAGACAAATACAAACATACAGGATACAACAAGGTAGACAAATACAAACACACAGGATACAACAAGGTAGACAAATACAAACACACAGGATACAACAACGCCTATGGTAGACAAATACAAACATATAGGATACAACAAGGTAGACAAATACAAACACACAGGATACAACAAGGTAGACAAATACAAACACACAGGATACAACAAGGTAGACACATACAAACACACAGGATACAACAAGGTAGACAAATACAAACACACAGGATACAACAAGGTAGACAAATACAAACACACAGGATACAACAAGGTAGACAAATACAAACATACAGGACACAACAAGGTAGACAAATACAAACACACAGGATACAACAAGGTAGACAAATACAAACACACAGGATACAACAAGGTAGACAAATACAAACACACAGGATACAACAAGGTAGACACATACAAACACACAGGATACAACAAGGTAGACAAATACAAACATACAGGACACAACAAGGTAGACAAATACACACATACAGGATACAACAAGGTAGACAAATAAAAAGATACAGGATACAACAAGGTAGACAAATACACACAGGATACAACAAGGTAGACAAATACACACAGGATACAACAAGGTAGACAAATACACACAGGATACAACAACGCCTATCCGGAGACTAGAGGTATTTTACAGTAGATTAATAATATAACTCTCCTATTTGCTGTTGAAAACCTCATATCTTCAAAAGGTCAGAAATACAGTGCGGTCTGAAACTGTTAATGCTCTAGGAGGGCCCTAAGCTCAGAACATAGAGGATAATGTAAACTTTCAATCCAAGTACAATGAAAATGACAAAGATTGGAGTTACAAATCAAATCAAATCAAATCAAATCAAATTTATTTATTTGTAAGGCCCGACAACACACGTCAATGTCCACATGGGCCGTACACGTCTTCTTTAAACAAGTCAAGAAGAACCATCACAATAAGTCAAGAACAAAACAAGAACACCATAAGGTCCAACATTTTTTAAATAAATGCAACACTCTCCCAGACATACCCCACGCGAAGGTAAGGAAAGACAAGGTTTTCACACAGTAGCAGCAGTATGCCATTAGGTGGGGATGCCCCTGGAAAGAACTCATTAAAGCTATGCTGTATGGTTTGTGCTTATAGAATTCCAATACTGCTCTTAACATTGCATATGATTATTCCATTACCGCTGTGATCAGATATCCTGAAATAAATCTTTCAGATAAATGCTAGGACTGAACTGGCTCTTCGCTACAATGACATCTCTCCACTGGAAAACCATCACTGTGCTGTCGCTTTTGAAATACTGGAGAAGGTACAGTAACGCTTGTACTTTTTTATTTTTTATTTAACCTTTATTTTACCAGGTAGTCACTTGAGATCAAAGATCTCTTTTTTGAGCAAGACCTGGCCAAAATGGCAGCAAAACAAAAACAAACATACAAATACACAAAACAGAGACTGTGCTGTCCTCCCGATGATGTTCCCAATCAAAGGTAGACAGCCAGCCAAACTCTTCTCCAATAAGCAACACGAGTCAACGTAACTTCCTCGTTTCTTGTTTAATACAGTTCTTTTTGCTAGGATATGATTAAAACTGAAACAGAATGAAGTGCATAGTGTTACTACTAGTGCACGTAAAAAGTATAGATATACAGTAAGTGTACTAAATGATTATATGTAGACATGTTGTACTAAACATTCCAAGTATTATGCACATCTACTGTATCTGCCATTAGCATGTATCATAGGTAATAGAATACGAACATAACAGCGACCCATCTACGACAATATACTTCAAAACTGAAAGATAACCTTGCAAACAATAAAGGATTACTTACAGACAATGCTTACGATGGGGCAAATCAAAGGATTACAACAGATAAAAACAGCATGTTGTTCATAATGAGAACTCTCTTCCTGGTGAAGCTGCAGGTCCCACTTCCTGTTTATCTGTGAGCTACCACTTCCTGTTTTACCATGAGGTCCCACTTCCTGTATATACCAAGTTCGACCAACAGGTGGTGCTAAAGCAAATCAAACCCATATACACTGCCTGGGAGGCAGAACACTCCCCACATTAAACGTGTACGCTATAGTACACATTAACTTAACACATAACTTTAGTCCTCTTTAGGCAAAATAAGCACGATTTCTGAAATGGGTCTCAGGAATGTCTTTGGACTTCCTTGAGCTGTGGTCTTTACTTCGACCTTACGCACCTTTCCGTCCTGGCTTGGGAAGGTGGAAGTGGAAGGTGGAAATTACCAGTGCCACAGGCCACTCGTTCCTTGCAGCTTGGCTGTCTTTCAACGGCACAACGTCGCCTTCCTGTAAGTTGCGGTGATCTTCGACCCACTTGCGACGACTCTGCAGTGTCCGGAGGTACTCACGTCTCCAGCGGGTCCAGAATGTGCTGGCAAGGGCTTGCACCTGTCTCCATTGGCTTCGGTGGAGGTCCTTGTCTGAGAAATCTCCAGGTTTCCTGTCGAAGGTTCGACACAGTGAAGTAGGGCGATTGAGTGCCTGCTTGCGGTTGTTTGGGAGTCGTCTTCGTGGCATCTTGAAGGGTAGTGGGGGAACCCAGCTGTTCCTCTCATCCCTGTACGTCTCTGATAATATAATAATAACCATAATATTTAAAGTGACGGTATCTTCTATGGATAAGGCAAGCCTGTTGTCGTTAGCAGTCGTTTGGCACACACTGCGACCCAGGTTATCCTCTGTAACTCTCTCTGAGTTGGATTTGTGTGCACTGATCAGGCCGTTCTGTTGCTCCCCGCCGTGCCGCGTTCTCTCTTTCAGGTCTGTGAAGTTGGAAGGGTGTCCTGAAGCAGGGGAGGGGGAGTGTCCTGAGACAGCAGGGGCGTGTCCGGGGACGGCAGGGGAGTGTCCGGAGACAGCAGGGGAGTGTCCGGAGACAGCAGGGGCGTGTCCGGAGACAGTGGGGGCGTGTCCAGGGACAGTGGGGGCGTGTCCGGAGACAGCAGGGGAGTGTCCGGAGACAGCGGGGGTGTGTCCGGAGACAGCGGGGGCGTGTCCGGGGACAGCAGGGGCGTGTCCTGAGACGGCAGGGGCGTGTCCTGAGATGGCAGGGGCGTGTCCTGAGACATCAGGGGCGTGTCCTGAGACAGCAGGGGTGTGTCCTGAGACAGCAGGGGCGTGTCCTGAGACGGCAGGGGCGTGTCCTGAGATGGCAGGGGCGTGTCCTGAGACAGCAGGGGCGTGTCCTGAGACAGCAGGGGTGTGTCCTGAGACGGCAGGGACGTGTCCTGAGACGGCGGGGGCGTGTCCTGAGATAGCAGGGGTGTGTCCTGAGACGGCAGGGGTGTGTCCTGAGACGGCAGGGGTGTGTCCTGAGACGGCAGGGACGTGTCCTGAGACGGCGGGGGCGTGTCCTGAAACGGCGGGGGCGTGTCCTGAGATAGCAGGGGTGTGTCCTGAGACGGCAGGGGTGTGTCCTGAGACGGCAGGGGCGTGTCCTGAGACAGCAGGGGCGTGTCCTGAGACAGCGGGGGCGTGTCCTGAGACAGCAGGGGTGTGTCCTGAGACGGCAGGGGTGTGTCCTGAGACGGCAGGGGCGTGTCCTGAGACAGCAGGGGCGTGTCCTGAGACAGCGGGGGCGTGTCCTGAGACGGCAGGGGCGTGTCCTGAGACGGCAGGGGCGTGTCCTGAGACGGCAGGGGTGTGTCCTGAGACGACAGGGGCGTGTCCTGAGACAGCAGGGGCGTGTCCTGAGACTGCAGGGGCGTGTCCTGAGACGGCGGGGGTGTGTCCTGAGACAGCAGGGGCGTGTCCTGAGACAGCAGGGGCGTGTCCTGAGACGGCGGGGGCGTGTCCTGAGACGGCAGGGGCGTGTCCTGAGACGGCAGGGACGTGTCCTGAGACGGCGGGGGCATGTCCTGAGACGGCAGGGGTGTGTCCTGAGACGGCGGGGGCGTGTCCTGAGATGGCGGGGGCGTGTCCTGAGACAGCGGGGGCGTGTCCTGAGACGGCGGGGGCGTGTCCTGAGACGGTGGGGGCGTGTCCTGAGACGGCGGGGACGTGTCCTGAGACGGCGGGGGCGTGTCCTGAGACGGCAGGGGTGTGTCCTGAGACGGCAGGGGCGTGTCCTGAGACAGCGGGGGTGTGTCCTGAGACAGCGGGGGCGTGTCCTGAGACGGCGGGGGCGTGTCCTGAGACGGCAGGGGTGTGTCCTGAGACGGCAGGGGTGTGTCCTGAGACAGCGGGGGCGTGTCCTGAGACAGCGGGGGTGTGTCCTGAGACAGCAGGGGCGTGTCCTGAGACAGCAGGGGTGTGTCCTGAGACAGCAGGGGCATGTCCTGAGACGGCGGGGGCGTGTCCTGAGACGGCGGGGGCGTGTCCTGAGACAGCAGGGGTGTGTCCTGAGACAGCAGGGGCGTGTCCTGAGACGGCAGGGACGTGTCCTGAGATGGCAGGGGTGTGTCCTGAGACAGCAGGGGCGTGTCCTGAGACAGCGGGGGTGTGTCCTGAGACAGCAGGGGCGTGTCCTGAGACAGCAGGGACGTGTCCTGAGACGGCGGGGGCGTGTCCTGAGACGGCGGGGGCGTGTCCTGAGACAGCAGGGACGTGTCCTGAGACGGCAGGGGCGTGTCCTGAGACGGCAGGGGAGTTAGGTTGCAAATCCCCATGTGCAGTTCCCCATTCGATTAGACTGCCATCAGGTCGAATAGGCAAAGGGGCAGGGACATCATGACGCAAGGTTTTATGTGACTCATTCTGTTGTTTTACGTAGGCACTTGTGCGGTCGTCAATGTCTCTCCTTAAGGACGTCTTCCTGCCTCTGCGTAGCGGTGTTCTATCCTGCTGTTCGGCTGCCTCCAATACCTCTGCCTGTGCTATAGCGACGGCTGACTCTCTTTGGATGGCCAAAGCTTCAGCGTCCAGTCTCGCCTTGGCCAGCTCATATATTAATTTAGCCTCTTCCACTGCGAATGATGCACGTACACGTGCTGCCTCTGCCCTTGCACGGGCCCTTGTGGTGTAGGCTGAATATGTAGGTGTGCCGTCGCTGCTTGCGCCGACCCGAGAGGCCCTGCCGCTCTCCCTGGCAGGGTCCGTCATGCTGTTTTACATGCTGAGGTTGATCTGTTGAAGGGTGGCATTGCACCAGCTGGTCGCTTGTCTTTTTACTGTGCTGTCCTCCCGATGATGTTCCCAATCAAAGGTAGACAGCCAGCCAAACTCTTCTCCAATAAGCAACACGAGTCAACGTAACTTCCTCGTTTCTTGTTTAATACAGTTCTTGTTGCTAGGATATGATTAAAACTGAAACAGAATGAAGTGCATAGTGTTACTACTAGTGCACGTAAAAAGTATAGATATACAGTAAGTGTACTAAATGATTATATGTAGACATGTTGTACTAAACATTCCAAGTATTATGCACATCTACTGTATCTGCCATTAGCATGTATCATAGGTAATAGAATACGAACATAACAGCGACCCATCTACGACAATATACTTCAAAACTGAAAGATAACCTTGCAAACAATAAAGGATTACTTACAGACAATGCTTACGATGGGGCAAATCAAAGGATTACAACAGATAAAAACAGCATGTTGTTCATAATGAGAACTCTCTCCCTGGTGAAGCTGCAGGTCCCACTTCCTGTTTATCTGTGAGCTACCACTTCCTGTTTTACCATGAGGTCCCACTTCCTGTATATACCAAGTTCGACCAACAGGTGGTGCTAAAGCAAATCAAACCCATATACACTGCCTGGGAGGCAGAACAGAGACATAAAAGGCAAAGTGGGGCAAGGGGATACATTTGAGCTGCAGCAAACTAGATTGAATGGGATTGGGGGAGATTGGAGGGTAGGGTAAAAAGGCAGAAAGAGGATGGAAGGTGAGGCTCCGCAGGAGGTCGCTGGGCAGAGAAGGTCAAGTTAAAAAATATTAAATATAACACCACATTATGCAGTGAAGCATCGTCATTCTCCCATCTCATTCTTTAAAATGCCCTTAATTTGAACTTTAAAATCAGATATGGTAGTGAGGGCCTGCAGTTTCAACGTTTTTTAAAGTCCATTCCAGGCAGAGTAGTGCGGTGGCTTAGCACCAGATTTGAGAAGGATGTGGACGCGCCGGACAAAAGCACCAAATTTTTCCCACGTGTTCCTCATCATCATAGCTTTCATTTTGGGGTAGGGGCCACGTCATCATGATGGATTTCAAGATGGCCGCCATGTAAAATCAAGGTTCTGCCCATTAATAAATATCTTGGCCCATAGCGCGCTCAATATTTGAGCGAACACAAAGGTATTGGTATCCCTGTAAACTAGAGAAGCTAAGCTTTCCATTGGTATCATTAAGCCCAACTGTTGGGAAGGGGGTTTTAATAGGCAATGATTCAAAATTATGTAAAATTTTCGCCTAGAAAAAACTGCCATGCTCATCTTCCAAAAGGTCCCTTGGCTGTTCACATGAATATATCAGAGTGAACATTGGTTTTATAGGTACCCACAAGCCTCTTCTTTCCAGACATACCCACTTTGTCCAACTTGCATGCTATTTGGGGCAATAATCAAGCAGGTTTGTGCATGTGGTACAAATGTGTCGAACATTCTAACAACTGCCAAAGATTTGAATGTTGGATTTGTTGTTAGAATGTTGAACATAGAAGATCAATTTTGGTGTCAAACTATACATTTTCTGGGTCAATAAATGTGTTAATGCTATGAAGAATGTCACCAGATGAATATTTGTACCATTCTAACAACATATTTACATAATTTTTTACTTGTTTAACAGTCAGACATGCATGAATCGAATAGACATTTTATTAGGATCACTCGTTACATTTATTATTATTATCATAACTCTTTAGCCCGTATAGGCGTATTTAACTGTTATGGAGATATTTTCGCGGGTCTTGTGCAGTGGTCTCGTGCCCGCGAAGATATCAGAATGTTTCATAAAAATTCTGGCCAGCTCTCAGTGTGCGTCTCGTGACAGCTGTCGTGGCTTAGCGCAGCCAGAGGACAGCGCGATAAGGAACATGTTTAAAAAGGCAAAACATAATATAACAGGTAAGTCAAGTGTCATTACTTTAGTTATCAAAGGTGGAATCTCTGGACATAAGCAATAGGGATGGGTACCGTTCACATTTGAACCGATCGATACGGTACCGGTACCTGTGAATTGATACCGGTACCCTTTTTCGGTACTTTAGTCTCTAAAAATGTAATCTACCTACCTCAGTCGTAAAAAGAAAATCCAAACTTCAAATAACTACACTTTCGACCGTTTTCGGCTTGCCATTGCCCCGACTGCTTTGTTGTTGAATCAAGTCAAATCCTAGGTAAGCGTATTGTAGAGGAGCCAAAGCTATATATTTAGGTTATTGTATTATGAATGTTTATATGTTTATTTTTATAACCTTACATTGAAATGGCATTAGGAATATTGATTGGATTCATTGACGAGGAATTAGGGGAGGTGAAGTACTCAAGAGTTTTGTGGGATGGGAACCTGGCCGTAGGGTGTGGTAGTGAGGAGCAGGTGGGGAGGGCTAGGAGATTGAGGAGCATTGGTGGGGTGGGTATACGGCAGGTGGTGAGAGTAGGGGAGAAGAGGAGATGTAAGGGGGTGATAGCTGGGGTGCCGGTCGGGATGGGCGTAGGGCAGCTGGTGGACGAGTTAAGGGAGGACAGGCGAAATGGCACAGTTAAGAGAGTAGAAAGGATGAAGAGGAGAGCGGATAGGATAGAGACGGAGACGGTAGTGATTGAGTTTGAGGGTGGGGTTGTTCCTAGGGAGGTGTTTGCAGGGCAAATGGTGTATAGGGTTAGGGAATTTGTTCAGAATCCTCTTAGGTGTTATAGTTGCCAGGAGTTTGGCCATATAGCTATCATGTGTAGGAAGGGGCAGAGGTGCGCTAGGTGTGGCGGGGAACATGAATATGGGAAGTGTGGAGAGGGAGTGAAGCCGATGTGCTGTAGTTGTGGTGGGGAGCATAGTGTAGCGTTTAGGGGGTGTGAGGTGATGAAGGAGGAGGTCGAGGTGATGAAGAAGGAGGTCGCGGTTCGGAGAGTGAGAAGGGAGGGTAAGTTGTCGTATGCTGAGGCGGTTAGCAGGGTAGGACAGGGCAGCCAAGAAAGGGTGCAGGGGGTTGGAGAAGGGCATTTGGCAGAGAGGGTAGAGCAGGAGGATAGAGAGAGGGTAAGGGAGGAGAAATTAGGTATTGTGGCCTTCGTGGCAGGGGTAGTTACTGGTCTGGCAGAGGCTAAGGGTAAAACAGAGAGGGTGAAGATGATTGTTAGGATAGCGGTTCAACATTTGGGAATGGAAGGTCTGAAATGGGAGGAGGTGGTTAGGGAATTGGGTGAGGGGGCTGAGAGGGACCAAGCAGCCCAGAATAAGATCGCGGGGGGCAAGGAGGGTCCCGCGGAGGGGGGCTCAGACAGGAAGTAGCAGCATTAGCTGCACTCCAATGGACAATGTAGGGGATGACGGGATCCAGTAGACTGCGGGAAAAGAAGAAGAAGAAGAAGAAGAGCCCATCAAAAGAATTGCGGAGGGCAGTAATACGCCACAATGCGTCTACACTGCCGGAAAATCAAATAAGAAGAAGAAGAAGAGCTCATTGTGCATCTTGAAACAGTGCTGAGCAGTACTGAACAGATAGACTAACAACATACATTGAAGCATGCATTTCTAGACCAGGGTGCCTTGCCTACCGTTTTGCTGTTTATTTACGGCTTTCAGGTAAGGAGGAATTTTCGCGTCGGCTGTGATTTTGGAGAAAATACAGTTTTCTTACCTTGTAGTAGTGACGTGAATATTTAGGAAAATAGCTTTAGGATCACTTCTGTAAAGAAAGACTTCGCTGTGGAAGAGAAATAAACCATTTGGATATCTTTGTTTTACACCGGAGCGGCTGTGGACCTTATTTTTCTTTATCAATGAACGTACTACTCACGAGTAAGCAACTTTAACCAGTAGAGTGGAACGTCGGCGCTGATATTGTGCATGTGAACGTTGACATGAAAAGAAAAAAGGTTAAAAAATAAATAAAAAAGGTGCAATTTTTTTTAATTATTTTTCTTTCTTTTACGGTATCTCACGTGAATCGATACTCTGTAGTACCGACGTGTTTCGGTAAGTACCTTTAAAAGTACAGAATTCGGTACCCATCCCTAATAAGCAATGACGTTATAGTTTAAAGCTAAACTATACGTTTTTCTCTCTTGTTAGAAGAGGGATAACTTCTTCAGTTAGATTTGATTTGATCTTTATTTATCTCGAACATTTTCAACCATAAACACACATTTGTAATAACACAAAATTAATAAAAATGAAATAAAATACAAATACATTTAAATATATCTTCCTATGGAGGGAATAATCAACATAGCTCAAGACAAATGGTTTTGTTCGAGAAGGGACAGAAATAAGCAAAGCTTATCTGGTCCTGCCCCTTACAATATCATATTAATATGTAATAAGTTATCTATCAATACATAGTTAACTAACGGAATAGATAGTTAACTAATCAAAGTATCAGAATGTTTATAGAAATTCCTGCGGCCTGCGGGCCATCCCCTCCTCAGTCACGACTCAAGAGAGCACTCGCAAATTATGCTGCATGCATGCATATCATTGTCAAACGGTGCACGTCTCGAGTCGTGCCACTGTCGGTTGCTTGGTTGACAGTGGCACGCACGAGACCACTGCACAAGACCTGCGAAAATATCAGAATGTGTCATAAAAATTCCCGCAGTGGCCATACTCTCAGTGCACGTCTCATGACAGCTGTCGGTGGCTATACCGGTCATCAACACCGTAATGACCAAACGACCAGGATATTCTTCATAGCATTAACACATTTATTGACCCAGAAAATTTGTAGTTTGACATAGGGGTGGACGGTATAAACGGTATACGGTATAAACGGTATGAATTTGCGCTACGGTATGGATTTTGACTATACCTTGTAACCAGCTCTAAAATAGCAATGACGTCATGTAACCACAGCCAGGGCGTGACTATTTCACTCGTATTTGCCCCTAAAAATAGATAGAATTAGTCATAATAGATGTGCGAACTGGAAAAAGTTATTTAGGAGCACAGAGGCTTCACGCAGTGGGCGTGTCAACAAGCAATTGTCATTTCATAATACACAGAAGCAAACTAGCTCTTCCACCCTGCGTTTGACGGCTGTGTGACAACTTCTCTCGCAAGTCGCGCAGTTTCTATGTGTAATGTAAACTCTGCGATGAGTCCAATGGTCTAACATGCTTTGCATCCTCGCCATTCTGGAATGCCCACGTTGCGCTAAAACCTTATGTAATGTTAACTGTCGTACTAGCCTCAGCAAGCTAACGTTAGCTGGCTCCACTATAGCAGCCTGTCGATGTACTAGCCTCAGCAAGCTAACGTTAGCTGGCTCCACTAGCAGCCTGTCGATGTACTAGCCTCAGCAAGCTAACGTTAGCTCCACTCTAGCAGCCTCCTCCCTCCTTCTCTCTCTCTCTGCTAACAATCCTGATTCGATTCTTGAACCTATTTAATTAAAAAGGAAGATATTGATGGACAATAGCTATAGTATAGCTCAGCAGCTGTAACAGAATAACAGTGTTTACCCTTTCAGAAGCATTTATATAGACATTTTAAGATAAGTTAATATACCGTGATATATACCGTTACCGTCTATGCTTCAAATTATACCGTGATATAAATTTTAGACCATACCGTCCAGCCCTAAACGACACCAAAAATGTATCAACATGTTCAACATTCTAACAACAAACTGTTATGTACCATGAGCCTGATCATTCCTGTGTCACTGGGCATGCAGGTGAGGGCTACTAATTAGCTAATTGCTGCTGATTGGTTACCTGCTGGCATGGTTAAAACCAGGCCTTCAGACACACATGCAGGTCTGTCTGTGGTTAGAGGGAGAGTTGTCACGTTCTTCCAATCCTTGTACTTTAGTTTATACCAGTATTCCTTGTTAGAGTAGCATTTTGAGTTTGAGCACGGGTTTTGGTGTTGGTTTGCACATAGGTTGCATGCCTTTGAGCCAGGGTCGTAACAGTTGGGCGCTCGTCCGGGATATTTACCCCTAGAAATTGTTTGGTGGTTTTTTCTTTTTTTTTTGCATGGTGTGTCATGGTGCTATGGTGTGGTTGGTGTTCGTTACATATTGTGTAACGTGGGGGCTGGAGCCGTTCATCAAACAGGTGAGTATGCCCTTATTTGTTTGTAACTTGATGTGACTACTTACTGCTGTTAAAATATATAGTTTAGTGCACACCACATGTAGATAGGGACATTATTTTCTGGTTGTTGGTTAGCTTCCTGTGCACCACATACTCCTGGGGCAGTCAGAGAAGTGATTAGTACCATCTGCTTGTCTTGTACCATACATGTACTTGACGGGTGGATGGTCAAATATGATCTCTGGCTGGTAGCAGGTGTGGTTGAAGAGGGTTAGGTCTACAGGGCATTAGTTTAAGGGTAGGTAGGATAGGGGGGCCAGAGAAAACAGGTAGTGTGGTAGGGCCTGATTTAGTGTTTTTTTTAGGGTAGACATGTGGTGGGCCGTTTTGACTGCAGTTTAGATGTAGAAGCGTAAGTAGTCATGTCAGGTTAGAGGGGGCACCTGTTTGAATTTGTTTGTTGTATTTATTTTGTTTGTTTTGAGTGTTTGGATAGCCTACCTGTTAGCACCTGACCTCCTGCGCGTATGGCGCATCTATTTATTTCAGGTTGTTTTTTTTTTTTTTTTTTTTTTTGCAAATTAGAAAGGTGCGCTCAGTAGAGCACACATTTCCACCGCGTCCCTTTATGGTTATTAGTGTTGGCTTTGGCATTCTTTGTAGTTCTTCAGTGGTTCTTCAGTGGTTCTGTAGTGTGTCTTCAGTGGTTCTTTAGTGGTTCTTCGTGGTTCTTCAGTGGTTCTTCAGTGGTTCTTTAGTGTTTCTTTAGTGGCTCTTTGGTGGTTCTTTAGGTAGATTGTGTGTGTGCTAGGGTGCTTTTGGCAGCTTTTTGGTGACTCTAAAGTGAACGGGTTGTGGCGCTGGTGCAGGAAAGATGGCTTCCATTAGGGATTTTGTTGATCGGCCTTCGCATGACATGTTGGAGAGGTTTTCCAAAGAACAGCTTCTGGAGCTTGCTGTACACTACAAGGTGGAGCTTTCTCCCAGTGAGAAACGTTTGAAGCCAACTGCCTTGAGTGCTTTGAGGGTTTTGCTTGTTAGGGAGCAGGTGCTTGTGGCGAGGGTGGAGGAGCCTACTTTTTCTGACGCATCTCCGCTGCTGTCTGGTGCGGAGAGTGAGTGGAGGCTTAGAGAGTTAGAATTTAAGGAAAGACAACTACAGCAAGAGCGTGAGGAGAGGAGAGAGGAGCGTGAGCATGAGCGTGAGCGTAAGCTTAAGGAGCGTGAGCTTAAGGAGAGAGAGCGTGAGCGTGAGCATGAGCGTGAGCTTAAGGAGAGGCAGCTACAACAAGAGCGTTACTTGAAGGACTTAGAGCACGAGCGTGCGCAGAAGGAGCTTGATTATAAGCACGCTGTCTTGCAGGCGGGTGCTCTGCATTCAGAGTCGCGTTCTGGCTTTGATGTAGGCAGGAATATTAGGATGGTGCCTCCTTTCATTGAGAGGGATGTGGAAAAGTATTTTCCCCTTTTTGAACGGGTGGCAACCACGTTGAAATGGCCTGATACGGCCTGGACACTGCTGCTGCAGTGTGTTCTTGTGGGTAAGGCGCAAGACGCCTATACTGCTCTGTCCCTTGAACAAAGTGCTGACTATGAGCTTGTTAAAGCTTCCATATTGAGAGCTTATGAGTTGGTCCCCGAGGCCTATCGTCAGCGTTTTAGAGCCTATCGCAGGTCGGAGGGACAGACTTATGTTGAATTTGGAAGAGAGAAGGAGAACCTGTTTGACAGGTGGTGCACCTCTCAGAGAGCAGAGTCAAGAGAGCAGCTTAGACAGTTGATTCTCCTAGAGGAATTTAAAAGATGTGTTCCTGATACCGTTTCCACTCATCTAAACGAGCGTAGGGTATCGAAGATAGGCGACACCGCTGTCTTCGCTGATGAGTTTGTGTTGACACACAAGTCCGTTTTTTTGGAGGACTACCGTGTTGAGTCCAGGGATAGGCGTCCTGTTCAGGGGGGCCGTTTCCCAAAACCTGTGTCTGTTGGTCAGTTAACTTCACCTCCTAGGCGGGGTGGTTCTGCTGGTGCATTCCCAGAAGGGATTATCTGTTTCTACTGTAAAGAGCCTGGTCATATCGTTGCTGGGTGCCCGGTGCTTGAACAGAAAAATTTCAGAATGGTGGCTCTGGTAGAAACCATATGCAGAAAACCTATGCCGACGTTAGAGGGTGATGGGGAAAGTATCAAACGTGTGGACAAAGAGCTCGAGGGTTCCTCAAGATTTATGATGGATGGATTTGTTTCCCTGACTAATGCACTAGGGTCCAAACAGGCTATAACAATTTGGAGAGATACCGGTGCTTTTCAGTCCCTCATTCTGGAGGGGATTTTGCCGTTTTCAGAAAACTCTTCTTTGCATTCCGGTGTCGTTGTTCGGGGTTTTGGGGGTGGATTTGTGGATGCACCTTTGCATGAGGTCACGCTCAATTCTCCCTTAGTATCAGGCAATGTTGTTGTGGGGGTATGTTCTCACATTCCCATAAGGGGGGTGTCCTTCATTCTAGGGAATGATTTGGCTGGTGACAAAGTGTTGGCTACTCCAGTTGTATCTCCCATTCCTGTGGTTTCTGAGGTCCCTAATGAGCTGGCACAGAAACATCCAGGAGTGTTCCCTGTGTGTGCTGTGACACAGGAAATGTCAAAGGACAAAAGTGATGTTGTTGATACTTCGACTTGGGACATTACACTTAGTGACACATTCTTTGTTGGATTGAAAAGTGTACCTGTTGAGAATTTTGGAAAGCACACTGTGGATGTACCTCTGCATAATGATTCTCTTGATTGTGCCTTTGTGTTAGGCCCGGTGGTGAAACCAGGGTTGACATGCGTGCCGGAGAGGCATGTGGCAGGAGATGATCTGGCAGCGCAGTGTCTCAAGGTCTTCCCAGCCTGTACGGTGGCTGAGGCCACGAACGAATTGGAGGATGAGTGTGGGAAGGATGCTATGAGAGGTGCTGTTGATTCATGTGACACCGTTCTAGTTGAAGAGGCTACTAGGCCTGACTTAGGCTGCCAGACTTCCCACAGTAGCTCTATTGTCCCTAATGTTTCACTTGTGGGCAGGGATGGTCCCAGTATGTCAGTTGATGATTCTGACATTGATCCACATGTCCACACTGATTCTCTGCCATGCACTAGGTGTGATGGTCAACCTAGTTACCTGTGTCCTGTGGAGCAGGAGCCGCCATCGCGACCTGGTCTGTTGAGTGGCAGCCATTTTGATCAGGACAATGTTATTTTGGGTGACGCCATTTTAGATGGTGTTCCAGACGTTTTGGTGACTGACGTACTGCCATGTTCCAGGGACGGTGGGGCTGTACCTGAGGCGGTACATCCTACTCTGGATGTTCACGGTTTGCAGTATCCTGAACTGCCAGTGCCAGGTGGGATGGATATGGGCGCGGTGGTGGTATCAGTGATCTATGGTTTTTGTTTTTCTGTGTTCTGTCCTGTTGAGCGCAGTGAGATTACTTCTCAGATTGATTTTGGTTTGCAGTCTATTTTTGACAGGTCGGTATCGGTGGAGGGGCCTGTTGACAGGGAGCCTACCACACGGTTGGTGGTCGTGTTCGACAGGGGCCGGCCCGTTATCGCGGTTGTGGTAGTGGCCCTGACGACTAATGGGTCACAGTTGTTTTTTTTTGTTTATGGGTTTGATGTGTTGTGGTTGCCTCTTGGGCAACCAGTTTGGTGGGGGAGGTGTTATGTACCATGAGCCTGATCATTCCTGTGTCACTGGGCATGCAGGTGAGGGCTACTAATTAGCTAATTGCTGCTGATTGGTTACCTGCTGGCATGGTTAAAACCAGGCCTTCAGACACACATGCAGGTCTGTCTGTGGTTAGAGGGAGAGTTGTCACGTTCTTCCAATCCTTGTACTTTAGTTTATACCAGTATTCCTTGTTAGAGTAGCATTTTGAGTTTGAGCACAGGTTTTGGTGTTGGTTTGCACATAGGTTGCATGCCTTTGAGCCAGGGTCGTAACAAAACCCTAACCTAACCCAATGTTCGACACATTTGTACCACATGCACAAACCTGCTTGATTATTGCCCCAAATAGCATGCAAGTTGGACAAAGTGGGTATGTCTGGAAAGAAGAGGCTTGTGGGTACCTATAAAACCAATGTTCACTCTGATATATTCATGTGAACAGCCAAGGGACCTTTTGGAAGATCATTGCCTATTAAAACCCCCTTCCCAACAGTTGGGCTTAATGGAAATTATACAAATGGAAAGCTTAGCTTCTCTAGTTTACAGGGATACCAATACCTTTGTGTTCGCTCAAATATTGAGCGCGCTATGGACCAAGATATTTATTAATGGGCAGAACCTTGATTTTACATGGCGGCCATCTTGAAATCCATCATGATGACGTGGCCCCTACCCCAAAATGAAAGCTATGGTGATGGGGAACACGTGGAAAAAATTTGGTGCTTTTGTCCGGCGCGTCCACATCTTTTTGCTAAGCCACCGCACACCGAGAACAGAGCACAGTACACAGAGCTACGAATGTGCTTAGAGACAATGATGTCCGATGTCCCCGATGAGACGTACAAGTATGCTATCCTACTCAAGCACCTGAAGGTGCCCAGAGCGCACAATATAGCGCTGGCATATTCCAACTCTACTACCCCATACACCGCGGCTCTAGTAGCCCTCGACCAACGTTATGGACGCATATGGGACTACGTGATACAAGAGATAAGAGACATCGACCGTCTCCCCCCAGCCAGAGACAACAGAGCATTAGATGACCTCTCTATCAAGGTACAGTCCCTGGTAGGGATGCTGGGGTCCCAAAAGGAAAAAGGGATATACGAACTGTACGCTAACTCTAATGTAGAGAGGATATTAGAGAAGCTCCCTCCCGCCCGACAAGAGCGTTTTCGGCGGCAGAGAGACAACCGCGACCCCAACGGCCCAGAGGCATCCCTCCTAGACCTATCTGAGTTCCTCGCCAGGGAGGTCAGCAGCTTACGACTGGACACGTTCGTATGGAGTGGACCAAGCCCAAGACCAGGACCTCGGGGATCAAATGATAACCGCCGGTCAGTGACCGTTATGCACCAAGCCGAATCAGTACCGCAGCACAAGAACCACAACACCCCCTCGACGAAAGAGGAGTGGAAGATTGAATGCCAGTACTGTGAAGGGGAACATCGGCTGTATCAATGCGACGATTTCAAGAAGCTGACCACGGATGAGGTGAGTCAGTGGATCAAAGACCACCGCCGCTGCTTCCGCTGCGCGCGCAGCCATATGGCAGCTGAGTGCCGTTTGAAGAAGAAGTGCGGCAGGTGCGGCGGCGCCCACTTGGAGGTCCTGCATGACATCAACAGGCGTCCGCCAGGACAACAAAGTGGGCCCGTCACGGTAATGTACCAGGCCGAGGCGGTGGCACCAGTACCAAAGATCCACCAGACCGCTCCCTGGTGTACCGACTGCTACAGCAGACACTGGGAGTCACGGTGCTAATCGGACGACCGCGAGTCGGCACCACTCCAGAAGATCCAAAGCAACCGACCAACAGGAGTGCTCCACATTGACCAGCATAGCGGGACCCCCCGAGTGCTCATCAAAGTGGTCAGAGTGCTCCTGAGCTACGAGGACAAGGTCCTGGACACTTACGCCGTCCTGGACGATGGGTCTGAAAAGACTCTCCTCCTCGCTTCCGCCGCAGCCCAGTTGGGCCTGCGGGGTGCCAAAGGTACCATGACAATACGCACCATCAGAAGGGACCAGAAGACCATAAAGGGTGAAAATGTCTCCTTCAAGATAGCAGCGGTGGACCAGCCCGAGAAGCAGTATAGTATTACCAACGTCTTCACCAGCCACGACATAGGCCTGTCTCAGTACACCTACCCCATCCCACAGCTGATGGCAAAGTATGTGCACCTACGTCAACTACCTATACCGCTTATCGACGGCGCCACACCGACCCTGCTCATCGGCTCCGACCACGCGGACCTCATTCTCCCAATTGAGGCGGCCCACATCGGACCCAAAGAATGCCCAGTCGCGGTTCAGACCCGACTGGGGTGGACGCTCCAGGGCCCCCTCTACGGACTTGACAGTCAACCCACGTCTACACGCTGCCTACACACAAAGGCGAGCGACACCGGCCACTCCCTCGTACAGCCCGTCGAGAGGCTATTGACATTAAGCGAGAGGCCTGTGAGAGAACCGTGGGCACAAGAGGGAGTTCGGAACTCCACCCCCCTCAGCTGCGCTTCAGACGTAGCTGACCTCGAACCCAGCACCCCAAGCGACTCCTTGATGGGGCGGCCGGAACCGGCCCCTCCTCAGACGGGGTACAGAGCAAACAAGAGAAACAGACGGAGGAGGTGGAGGCGCAGCCAAGCACAGATCAAAGCAGTCTCAGGCCCGCTTCCTCCTAACCCCCCTACCATCCCTTCCAGCCCGTCAGAAGCGGGTCAAGGACGGGGACAACTTAAAAGTGGACACAGTCGTCGTGATCATAGACCAGTCACTACCCCGAGCTGCGTGGCCGGCCGGCCGCGTAAGCAAAGTGATCACTGGTGCCGACGGAAAGGTCAGAGCGGCAGAAGTGCTCGTCCAGGGGCGGACATACACCCGACCCGTGGCGAGGCTGATAGAGTTGCCAAGGCTCCCCGACTCTCTTGATGACGACCATGACCCCCTGACTTTGTGAACTGCCCTACCCTCACAACGGACATTGAGTAGTGGACAGTGCGGTTAATCTGTCTCTGCTTATCTAATTAGGTGCGGACTAATTAGGAGGCGGCTGTTACAAAGGGTCAGATTAAACCGAATATATATATATTTATTGCTTGAGATCCCATGTATACTATTTGTATATTGTTTGATATCCCTTGTATATTCTTTGTACATATACACGGAATATCCCTTTACCTGGTACAGGACAGACCATAATATTCGTTCTCCTATTGGAAGCGATCCACTAGGCGCCACGGCCATACCCCCCAACGTCTAGTTCAAAGTCACCGCTAAGACATGTCTGTACATGCCCGGCTCTGCGCAAGAATACGAGACAGAAATAAGGCTGGTACTAGATTATTCACTGTACGTATAAATACGTCGCAGGTGGATACAGCAGCACTTAGCCTAAAGTCAAGTTAACCTAGAAACGTGTTACCCTCAAACGTTACAGCCTTCATCACGAGTCAACGACCAAGTGAAGTGAGCAACCGTGCGTCTAAATAGAGCACTTATAACCGCGCGCGAATAGGATGGTAAAAGTGTCAGAGCTTAGTGTAATAACGTCAAGTTCGACCTAGTTAATGTGAAGTACCGCGCACCGGAGAACCTACACCGGTGAATGCAGAGCCTTTTCCGGCTGGATTATTGCTTTGGTCCTGTGGCTGTTGGAGCGGAGGAGAATCGTCTACACCCACTGCTGTGTGGGATTTACCCGTGAGGAACATCACTCGAGCCCTGTCTCTAGGAGAGGCTGGCTGGCTTTCACCTATGCTGCACGCATACTTGGATTATAGCTGCTGCTTTCGTCTGCCGATCAAGGGAGTAATGTACCGCCTCCCGTAGCTGGAGCTTATTGATTCCCTGTTGACCCAGACTTTGCATTCGAACATTCCTCCCCTGCTGGCTTACAACCAGAGGGACCCTCTTAGTACCTCCAGCGGACCTACTAGTGTACCATATATATAATTCCTATGATACAGGTGGTATTGATTATCTCCTGCGTAATATTCTAATGGACTTACGCTCTTGACCTATTCATGCACATTCTTCGCCTTACAAGCGCAACTCTCAATCTTGATAAGTAAAGTAATGTAAGATAATCTTCGTGCTGCTAATAAATATTCTTCTAAACGAGTATTTGTGTGAAACCGTGTTATTGTGGATGTGTTCATCTCATATACCTGTGTACTGTATGGCCAGTAGTAATGTACATAAAGCAGTAGTGGTTTAATGATACCATACTTATTAATACAGTCAGGGAATTGTACCCCTCAGTTACACTTTGGATAGCTCGCCCAGTCTAATAACGAGGTGAGGTGCTACTCTTCTCCGGCTTCAGTATGGATCACTAACAATAACATTGACCTGGGAGCGAGAGGACCAGGAAGCTCTCTTCGGCAGTGAACTCGACGTGAACAGTCGCAGTCGCAGCGGGTGTGTGCTCTGGAAGAGCCCCGTTGCAGAAGTTATGAGGAGAGCCCCGTTGGAACGAGCAACGGGTGATAAGAAGTACTTGCTAGTTGA
Source organism: Notolepis coatsorum (assembly GCF_963971535.1). NCBI lineage: Eukaryota > Metazoa > Chordata > Actinopteri > Aulopiformes > Paralepididae > Notolepis > Notolepis coatsorum. The sequence continues at coordinate 173,128,141 of NC_140169.1, forward strand.
CGGGTTATCCTAGAAGTACCAGTGATAGTGTGTGAGTAAGCGATACAGAACGAAGGACTAACGTCTAGAGTTAACGGGACTAACGTCTATAGTTAACGGGTTATAGTAGTAAGTGTGCAGTGTATTAGCATGCTGCTAACGGCTCCGTCTGACTTCAGTAGATTACCGGGCGCGCGGCGCTGAAGACCGGTGGTATAGTCAGCCACGTTGCGTTAGTAGTACAACCGATATAGCAGGAGGGTGCATCCAGACCCGAAGTTTAGCTGTGTTTAGGGTAGCAACAGTATTAGCTCGCGCGACAGCAGCAAGCAACAGCCAGCAGTGGACGTCTCCCCGACGTCACAGAGGACGCCTCTTCCCACCAGCAGAGGTCGCCATCACAGCACGCTCCTCCAGCTAACCACTGCCCATGCTGTTCGCCCAGCCCGCTGGCTGTGCTCGCGGGATCGCCGACGCCATCTTGTCACCTGGACGAGAGGTGATAAGAGTGGGTCTGCCATCTTGGCTAAGTACGAACGGTACCTCGTGTATCCACATCAACGTCCATTCAAGTGAGCGCTAACAACCAGTGTCTAAGGGGTACCCCAAACAATCTAAGCCGGCTTTAGTGTAGGTTTTATTTTGGTAACGTGGGCCCACATTTGCTTGGTTTTCTTTTGGTATTTTATTATTCTTGTTATTTGAATTCCCAATGTTTCTCTACTTTATGCCTGGGTCTCCCCTAGTACAAGCGGGGTGTTATTAATGTATTGAGTACGCGGTGCCTATGGTGGGAATAGTGTTCCCCTACATTATCAGTGAGAGCACCCGGTGCCATTTATGAATAAGTGCTGTCTGAATAAATCTGAAGTACTATCTGTAACTGATAACCTGCCCAGGCTTCAATACAAAGTAGACCTTATTGGGAGCACTGTGTGTGTGTCTGTTTCTTCCATTTGCTAATCTAACCCCTGGGTAAATACTGTAACTGCATAATTATTTAACCCTTACACCCCATTCACAGAATAGCATTTGAAGGGTCTATACAGGTGGTCAAGGAAGGGTACTTGTAACTGAGGGGTTACAAAACCCTGACTGTATTAAAGATTGTGATAGATTAAACCACTGCTAGGTATGTACTTTAATTACTGGCCAGACAGTACATCGAATAGATATGGTGGACACTCATAATAACACGGCATTGACAAAGAAATAGTATTTGAGGGTATTTTATTATTATGCAACATTAGGTTACAGAATGAGAATTAGGGTCGCGCTTGTATGGCGAAGAATATGCATAAAGTCAGTCAGTAGCATAAGTCACTGGGAATAGAATGATTCCTACGATGGGTACTAGGCTGACGCCACCTGGCGTATAATAGCAATTATAGAAAGCAACGCTGGTACCGCCTGGAGACACTGGGTTCCTCCCAGAGTTGTAAGGTCTGGAGGATAGAGGAATGTTCGGATACTCAGTCTGATTCAATGAAGAATAAGGGGATTCACGTACAGAAGCCAGTCCTTGTAAATCCAACGATCAGCAACAAAAGCAATAACTGTAATCCAATGCTCGATAGCAAACGATGATAGCCAGCTAGCCTCGGTCCATGAGGCCAGCCCGAATGTAAATCCTCACGAGGGGTTAAATCCCAAACGACAGTGGAGATTAACAATGCTCTTCTCCGGGTAACACGTTCCACAATCAATATAATCCAACCAGTAACGGTTCTGCAATCGCCGCCGCTGGTTCTCCTGTGTACATGTCCAGCAGGTTCTCCGACTAGGCCTCCTCGTGTGCTGGTACTAAGGTATTTAGTCCACGCGCACTGGCTAAGGTCCACTAGCTAACACGAACGAACCGCTGGGTAATGCTACACACGAACGAACTGTGGTTGGCACGATATACAATAAATTAACGACTATTTACTTCACATTAAACTAAGTCGAACTTGACGTTACTGCATTAAACTCTGACACTTTACTATTCAATTCGCACGTGGTTCTCAACGCTCTGCTAGACGCACTGCTGCTCACTTCACTACACGTTGACTCGGGATGAACTTGATGAACCAACTACTTAGACGAACTGCTGCTGTGCGCACCTGCGCCGTATATATACTTAAGTGATTATCTAGTCCCAAACCTCAGTTCTTGTCTCGAATCAATACGCTGTCTCCAGGCATGTTGTGACATGCCTGGGCTAGTCTTTGAACCTGACTTTGGGGGCTTGCGGGCTGGCGCCTACGGGCGTTATCCAATAAGGAGAGCGAATATTACTATGATTCGAACGCAGGCTTAAAGGGATATACCGTGTATATATAAATAATATACAATGTATATAAAACAATAAATGTAGATTCTCAGCTTTAATCTGGCCCTTCACAACAGCCGCCTCCTAATTAGTTCGCACCTAATTAGTTAAGGGAGACAGATTAATAGTCCAGTCAACTGCTCAATATCTGTTGTGAGGAGTAGGGCAATCTACAAAGTCAGTGGGTCATGATCGTCATCAGGGAAGTCAGGGAGTTCTGGCAACTCTATCAGCCTCGCCACGGGTCGGGTGTAAGTCCGCCCTTGGACAATAACTTCTGCCGCTCTGACCTTCCCGTCGGCACCAGTGATCACTTTGCTTACGCGGCCGGCCGGCCACATAGCTCGGGGTAGTGACTGGTCTATGATCATAACGACTGTGTCCACTTTTAAGTTGTCCCTGTCCTTTACCCACTTGCTGGCATAGCGTCAGCGAAGCGTCGAGAAACGAAGAGGGACAAAGAGGAGGAGTTTTCCTGGAGTTCACCGCAGAGGGATCCACCGATCCACCCAGTGCTAAGTACACCATAATCCCATATTCCCGTCCCACTCTGCTATTTCCCTACTATCTCGCTTCCTCCCTACCCCCTTCAACCTCCTCCTACCACTCTTGACACCACAATGTGCCTCATACCTATATCCACAATCTGCTCCTCAAGAACAGAATCAACCCATCCACGCCAGTTTGCTAGCAACCCGGCTAATCTCTCCTACCCTCCTACAGCCACTAATACACCTGTCACAGTACAGGGAGGCTTATGGAATTGTCAATCAGCAGTCAAGAAAGCTGACTTCATTACTGCCTACGCCCATAGTCTAAATCTGCAGCTCCTGGCTCTAACTGAGACCTGGATAACCCCCAATAACTCGTCAACACCTGCAGCATTATCTACAAACTATAACTTCACTCACACACCTCGACCCTCCAGACGGGGTGGAGGCACTGGCCTCATGACATCTCCTTCATGGGCTACAAACCTAACGCAACTCCCAGAACTGTCACTCTCCTCCCTCGAATATCATGCAGTATCTGTCTCTAATCCTTTCAATCCCACCATTGTTACACTCTATTGCCCTCCAGGTCCCCTCGATCACTTCACAGATGAGCTGGACATGCTTCTAAGCTCCTTACCGGAAGATGGTACCCCGCTCCTTCTATTGGGCGACTTCAACCTGCCTGACTCATCTCAGTCGGTCCCAGTGGTCTCCCTCCTACAACACTTTGACCTGACTCCCACTGCCATGCCTCCCACCCACAAAGCAGGCAACTCCTTGGATCTCATATTTTCCCGTAACTCCAGCATCATTAACACCACGGTAACTCCCCTACATGTATCTGACCATTCCTTCATATCCTTCTCACTAACTCTCATGCTTAACCGAAAAGTCTTCACCCCAACTCAAACCGTCTCACTCAGACGCAACCTGCCCTCCCTATCCCCCTCCACCCTCTCCTCTGACATAATATCCGCTCTACCTTTGAGTGACACCTTCTCTGCTCTCCCCACAGAGATGGCAACCTCCACCCTCCTCTCAGCCCTTGCAACCTCCTTCGACAAGCTCTGTCCCCTCGTTGAGAAACCTGCCCGCCGTTCCCCACCCAGTCCATGGCTGACAGATGCAGTGAGAGAACAAAGACAGGTCCTGAGAGCGGCTGAGAGGAAGTATAGAAAGTCACGCCTCACTGCTGACATCGACACATATCACAACCTCTTGTTAACATTCTCCAAAACCATTACTAATGCCAAAGCTTCTTTCTTTCACCATAGGATCAAGGCCTCTGCCAAGAATCTTCGCAAACTGCATGCTACCATGTCCTCCCTCCTCACTCCCCCCCCCACCTCCTCCTCCCTCATCTTTTTCTGCCGAAGACTTTGCGATCTTCTTTGAGGAAAAAGTGGAGAACATCCGCAGCTCCTTCTCCCAACCCCCACCCATTCCAAACGCTGAATCGAGAACCTCATCCTTCACTCTGTCATCTTTCTCTCCCATTACAGAAGCCGAGACCCTGACACTGGTAACGTCGAACCGTCCGACTACATGCCAGCTGGACCAGCTACCCTCCCCACTCCTCCAGACCATAGCACCGGACATCCTCCCATTCCTAACTGCAACCATCAACTCCTCACTCAACTCGGGGGTGGTCCCCACCTCCCTAAAACAAGCCAGAGTCACGCCCCTCATAAAAAACCAACCCTGAACCCCACCGTCATAGCCAACTATCGCCCTGTCTCTCTTCTCTCCTTCCTTTCTAAAACACTTGAACGTGCTGTATCCAACCAACTTACTGCTTATCTCTTACAGAATGACCTCCTAGACCCCAATCAGTCTGGCTTCCGGACTGGCCACTCCACAGAAACGGCCCTCATTGCGGTCACAGAGGCACTTCACTTAGCAAAAGCGAAAGGCCTCTCCTCTGTCCTGATTCTCCTAGATCTATCTGCAGCCTTCGACACAGTCAACCATCAGATCCTCCTCGCGGCCCTCGCAGGAATGGGAGTGTCTGGATCTGCGCTGACATGGCTGACATCATACCTCAATGACCGCTCCTACCAAGTGTCATGGAGAGGGACTCTGTCGGCCACCCGCCCCCTCCGGACGGGTGTCCCCCAGGGCTCGGTCCTAGGACCCCTTCTCTTCTCCCTCTACACTAAATCACTGGGTAACATTATCACATCTCATGGCTTCTCATATCATTGTTATGCCGATGATACTCAACTCTTCCTCTCCTTCCCTCCCTCAGATATCCACGTCTCTGAGCGGATCTCGGCCTGTCTGTCCGACATCTCCGCCTGGATGACGACCAACCACCTCAAACTGAACCTAAGCAAAACAGAATTGCTCCACCTGCCGGCCAAATCCTCCCCCCTGACCGACCTCTCCATCACAGTCGAGAATGCAGCTGTGACCGCGTCGCCGACCGCCAAGAACCTTGGTGTTGTCCTCGACGACCAGTTGAACTTCTCTGCTCACATCGCAGCGACAACCAGAACCTGCAGATTCCTCCTGAGCAACGTCAGAAGGATACGCCCCTTCCTGACAAAAGAAGCCACCCAACTCCTCGTCCAATCAACAGTCATCTCCCGCCTCGACTACTGCAACGCACTGCTAGCTGGCCTCCCGGCCACTGCCACCAAGCCTCTTCAACTCATTCAAAATGCAGCGGCCCGCCTGATCTCAAACCTACCGAAGTCAGCCCATGTCACCCCACTTCTTAGGGACCTGCACTGGCTCCCCATTGCTGCACGTATCCGCTTCAAGGCCCTCGACCTAGCATACCGTGCGGCAAAGGGAACCGCTCCCGCCTACCTCCGGTCAATGGTCTCTAACTACACACCCTCAAGACCCCTACGCTCTGCGTCTTCTGGCCGCCTCAGATCTACTCCTATCCAAGCTCCCGGAGGGTCATCAAAGAGAAGCCGCCTATTCTCAGTCCTTGCCCCACAATGGTGGAATGAACTACCCATCCCAGTTAGGACAGCCGAATCCCGTCCAATCTTTCGCCGTCGACTAAAGACTCACTTCTTCAACCATTATCTGAAATGATAAAAAAAGAAAAAAAAAAAAAATCTAACCCCGACTAACCTTAATGTCATGCACTTGTCCTAATAAACTAACCTACACTGTAACACGCAACACTTTGATGAACATTGTTACTCAGCTGATAGAGTTATACCCTTCTTGCTGTCTTGTCGCACAGAACTTGTAAGTCGCTTTGGATAAAAGCGTCAGCTAAATGACTAAATGTAAATGACGGGTTTGGAGGGACGGTAGGTAGTGGAGGAGGAAACTGTTCCAAAACTGGTCAGCCAATACTTGACTGTATCTCCACATTCTTCGGCCGTTCGCTTCTTCAGGTCTGTACACCGCCTGTGGAAGGGCAGGGTCCAGCCGCCCCATCAAGAGAGTGTTTGGGGTGACTGGGTCGATGTCTGCTACATCACTTGAGACGTACCCGAGGGGCTTTGAGTTCAATACTCCCTCGATCTCCGTGAGGACTGTCGTGAGGACTTCTTCCGCCACGGTCTGGGCCCCAAGCACGGCGTACAGAGCTGTCTTTATGGAACGGACTTCTCTTTCCCAGGTTCCCCCGAAGTGAGGGGCGTTCGGGGGGTTGAACTGGAACTCGATCTGAGAGGGAGCAAGGCGGGTCTTAAGTTCTGGGCCCATGGCCTGGAAGCTCTCTCTCAGTTCTCTTTCTCTGCCTTTGAAGTTTGTCCCTTGATCAGACAACAATGCAGACGGTTTCCCTCTTCTTGCTATAAATCTCCGGAGGGACATGAGGAATGAATCCGTACTCATGGTCTGCAGGAGTTCTATATGCACTGCTCGGGTGGTCATGCACTTGTATACAATGCCCCACCTCTTCTCTGTCCCTCTTCCTTTCTTGACGTAGAGCGGGCCGAAGCAGTCCACGCCTGTGGAGTGGAAGGCCTTCTCGCCGAGTCGGAGGCGGCAGGGAGGCAGGTCGGCCATCATAGGTATACTGGGCTGTGCTCGCCACTTGCGACAGTCTAGACAGGTCCGCTGGAAGCGACGTACTGCTTCTCTTCCTTGCAGTATCCAGTAACGACGTCGGATCTCAGCGAAGACTCTCTCTGCCCCAGCGTGGTGCACATCCTCGTCGTATTTCTTTATGATAAGCTCGGTGACCTTGTGTCGACTGTTGAGGACGATAGGATACTTGACGTCATCCGTTAGGTCCGGGGCCCGTCTCAGACGACCACCCACCCTGATGAGGCCATGGGTGTCGAGCTCGGGGGCCAAGTGGAGCAGTCGGCTGTCTGAAGGGATTGGCTTTGTTCCCTGCAGGCAGTCTAGCTCATCTGGAAATGAGTCTCTTTGGGCTCGCTGTAGCAGAAGGAGTTCTGCCTCTGCGTAGTTCGATGCGTCAATGTCTGTAGTGGGGGGATCCTCAGGGTGGTGCCACAAGAATGTTTTTATCTGCGCACTCTCAAAGGTTAGGCAGTCGTCTATGTTAGGGTCAGTGGGGGCTGGGATGTGCGTCAGCCCACAGAACATAGATTTCTTGATCTCTGCCTCCTCTTGACTAGCCTCCCGTGGTGTGGGGGTAGGCCACTCCTCCTCCGGGAGCTTGAGGAACTCAGGACCGTCACTGTAGATATTGGGACGTGTGAGGTCATCTAGGGACATCCCCCGTGTGATGACATCGGCTGGGTTCTGTTGGTGTCAACGTACCTCCAGCACGCTGATCCTACCAGGTCTTGAATCTCGGTGACTCTGACTCCCACGAAGACCTTGTATCTACAAGAATTGGACTGGATCCATGTGAGTACAGTCATGGAGTCTGACCACAAGATTGTCCATTGCACCGTTATGGTGAGTTCACGTTGTATCAGCGTGGCGAGTTGCGCGCCTACCAGGGCTGCGCAGAGCTCTAGACGCGGGATCGACTGTTGCTTGCGGGGGGCTATTCTTGAGCGAGCCAGGACGAAAGCTGTGTGTACTTCTCCTCCCTCCTCTCGGGCTCGCAAGTAAGCCACCGAACCGTAGGCTACTTCCGAGGCGTCACTGAAGACGTGCAGGTCCATCTGGCACGTCTCCAGCCGCACTGTGGGTGGGAAGTAGCTCCGGCGAATGTTCACATTTTGGAGCGAGCTGAGTTCTCTCTCGGGGTCGTCCCAGCCCTGTTCCTTGTCCCACAGTTCTCGCACAAGCATCTTCGCCCGAGTGGTGTAAGGTAGGATACACCCCAGCGGGTCGTATTGGCTTGCGAGTGTTCTGTATACGCTCCGTCTAGTGGTCGGTAGAGGGGTCGACCTTCCCTGCTCCTGGGTCAGGGGTGTGTGCTTGTAATGGAGCGAGTCTGTTTTGAAGCGCCAGACGAGGCCCAATGTCATTTCCTGTGCTTCACCTGGGGTGGTCGCCATCCAGGTCTCGCTGCTTGCTGCCTTTGTCTCTGGGGAGAGGCTGCAAAAGTACTTGAGGGTCACTGCTGGCCCACTGCCTAAGATCGAAGCCGCCTTTGATCAGGGAGGCGCGGTTGCCATCCAGGTCTCGCTGCTTGCTGCCTTTGTCTCTGGGGAGAGGCTGCGAAAGTACTTGAGGGTCACTGCTGGCCCACTGCCTAAGATCGAAGCCGCCTTTGATCAGGGAGGCGCGGAGCTTAAGCAGGAGGGCTTCGGCTTCTTCTGGCGTCGAGACGCTTTGTAGACAGTTGTCCACGTAGAAACTCCTCTCTACGCTTTGTCTGACCTCGTCAGCTTCAGGGTCTTCTGTCACGTGTTTTTGTAGTGCGAATGTAGCACAGCATGGGCTGCATGTGGTGCCGAAGGGGAGGACCTCCCATTGATAGATGGAGGGTTGCTCATCGTTGATCCTCTCTCTCCATAGGAACCGCAGCAGGGGCTTGTCCTCCTCCACCAGTCGCACCTGCAGGAACATCCCTTTGATGTCGCCGCTGATGGCCACCTTGTCTTGGCGGAAACGTAGTAGTACACCGAGGAGGGAGGGGCCGAGTGTCGGGCCGGGCAAGAGCAGTTTATTCAGGTTCTGTAGTCCGATCTGGTAGCTGCAGTTGAATACAATGCGGTTCTTGCCGTTGTGGTGGACCTTGTGGTGGGGCACGTACCAGGATTCAGGCGTCTGGTCTGCCTCTTGATTGTCAATTTTCTTGATATGTCCCGCTGTGATCAGTTTGTCGATCTCAGCGCGGTACACAGTGGCTTGAGTGGGGTCCTTGGCTAGGCGCCGCTCGGTGTTCAGTAGATAGCGGTCTGTCGCTTCTTTTGAGGCGTGGAGGGTGGGCATACCCTCTCGCCTCAAGAGTGGAGTTGCGTATCTCATCACTCCGTCGACCTCGACCCTCTTTGTCTTCTGCTCGAGGAGAGCTATGGCATACGTGTCTTCCTTTGAACGAACTCGTTTCTTTTCGTTCTTAAAGGGCATCGAGTCTAATGTCCATAGTCTCTCGACGTGCTGCAAGAGGGTGGTGTCGTCTTCGTTTATCCTCCTGTAGAGGCAGCGAGTGGCTGTCGGTCGGTTGGAAGACCCGGAGAGGGGGCCTTGTAGTGTCCAACCCAGGCGGGTCTTGACCGCTGCTGGACAGCCTCTGGGCCCGATGTGGACCTGGTCCGTTGGGACGATGAGGTGTGCGTGGTCGGATCCTATGAGCAGGGTCGGGGTGGCGCCGTCGATGGGCGGTATAGGTAGTTGACGTAGGTGCACGTATTTCTCCGTCAGCTGTGTGATGGGGTAGGTATACCGTGACAGACCTATGTCGTGGCTTGTGAAGGCGGTAGTGATGCTATACCGCTTCTCGGGCTGCTCGACCGCTGCTATTGTGAAGGAGACGTTTTCACCCTTTATGGTCTTTAGGTCTCTTCTAATGGTACGGATTGTCATTGTTTCTTCGGTACCCCGCAGACCCAACTGGGCAGCGGCGGAAGCGAGGAGGAGAGTCTTTTCCGACCCATCATCTAGGACGGCATAAGTGTCCATGACCTTGTCCTCGTAGCTTAGGAGCACTCGGACCACCTTCAAGAGCACTCGGGAGCTCCCGCTCTTCGCAGGGTCTATATACATGACATTTACTCTCGAGCTGCTTTGTGGTACGGGTCTCCTCTTGTTGCTGTCGTGCAGGACCTCCAGGTGGGCGCCGTCGCACTTGCTGCATCTTTTCTTTAGGCGGCACTCAGCTGCCATATGGCTGCACGCGCAGCGGAAGCAGCGGCGGTTCGCTTTGATCTACTGACTCACCTCGTCAGCGGTCAGCTTCTTGAAGGTGTCACATTGAGACAGCCAATGTCCATTTTCACAGTACTGGCAGGCAATCTTCCACTTTCCCTTCACGTGGGGGGTGTGGTGGTTCTTGTGCTGCGGCACTGACTCGGCCTGGTGCATAACTGTCACTGACCGGCGGTTGTCATTGAACCTCCGCGGTCCATCTCTAGGGCTAGAGCCACTCCACACGAATGTGTCCAGTCGTAGACTGCTGACCTCCCTGGCGAGGAAATCAGCCAGGTCTAGGAGGGATGGTTCTGGGCCGTTGGGGTCACGGTGGTCTTTCTGCCGCCGAAAACGCTCTTGACGGGCTGGAGGGAGCTTCTCCAGTATCCGCTCCACGTTAGAATTTGCATACAGTTCATATCTCCCCTTCTCCTTTTGGGACCCCAGCATCCCCACGAGGGATTGTACCTTGATAGAGAGGTCATCCAGTGCTCTATTGTCTTTGGCTGGGGGGAGGCGGTCGATATCTCGTATTTCTTGGATCACGTAATCCCATATGCGTCCATAGCGCGCGTCGAGGGCCACCAGAGCCGCTGAGTATGGGGTGCTTGAGTTCGAATATGCCAGCGCTATGTTATGCGCTCTGGGCACCTTGAGATGCTTGAGGAGGATGGCATATTTATAAGACTCGTCGTGGACATCGGACATTATAGTCTCTAAACACATGCGTAATTCTGTGTACTGTGCTCTGTCCTCGCGCGTAAAGTCTGGGAACGTCGGTGTGCCAAGGTAAGACGCCATGGATGGCTGGGACACCGATGAGCATAGGGGGAGAGGCCTCCTGGGCGAGTCTCCCCGTACGGGTGGTCGTGGGTTAGTACTGGGTGGGTACCAGAGGCCGGGCCCCCAGGTGCTGTTCCTCGGTGCTGACTGTACATCAAACTCACCCTTGAGTTGGGTCGGGGGTTTGTAGCGCAGTGACTCGGGGCTGAGGTCGGGGCTGTACTGGGCCTCCTGGTCCAAAGTAGGTTCGTGCTGGTGGGCTTGATATCCCTCCTCTTCCTCCGCTAGGTCTTGGAGTCTTCTAGTTAGTCTCTCGGCGACGTAGGCCGGTTCTTCCCGTTGGCTGGGTCCCGTATAGACCGGTCGGGGAGGGGGCTCGGAGACGTAGGCAGGTTCTTCCTGTTGGCCGGGTCCCGTGTAGATTTGTCGGGTAGGGGAAGGTGCCCTAGACCCGTGTCGTGATGATCTCCGGGAGCTCCGTGTGGAGGGGGGGGGGGTCGCCCTGGCGATCAATTGTTCTATCATCTGCGCCTGCAGCCGGTCGCGCTCCGCTTCGCGCTGTGCATTGGCGTGTTCTCGCTGGATGTTCTCTTCCGTCTGGAGGCGCCTCTCCTCCAGTCTGATGCGTTCGTGCTCACTCCGTTGTTGCGCCTGGAGGCGCTCTCGTTCCGCTGCAGAGTGTTCGCGCTCACTAAGGGCTTGTGCTTGGAGGCGCTCTCGTTCCGCTGCAGAGTGTTCGCGCTCACTAAGCGTCTGTGCTTGAAGACGGTCGCGCTCACCCTGGATACGGTCCCTTTCGGTTGAAGCTGTCAGCGTGGCGATCAAGGCTTGCGCCAGTCTCTGGTCAGCCTCGCTGGGGGATGACACTGATGGAGGTGATCGGGCGCTGACAGGGCTTGGTGGAGACCTGTTCTCTTGGCGCGCTCCGAGGTCTATCTCTTGAGCGCGGTACTCTTCTCTTGGTTGCGCGCCGAGGTCTGTCTCGGGTGCGCGCTCTTGGGTTGGTTGTGCTCCGGGGTCTATCCCGGTGGCGCTTTCTTTATCCTGGGGCGCTCCGGGGTCTATCCCGGTGGCGCTGTCTTGAGGTATAGTCACGTCATGTCCCGCTTGGTCCCCCCTGTGAGCTAAGTCAGTTTCGTTTGAACCCACTGGGGCCTCTACTGGTGGGGCCGACAAGTCGATAGGATTGGGCATGCTTAAACTATCCGCTTTATCCGTATTTAACGTCTTTTTAGATAAGCTAGGGGGTAAAACGAAAGCGAAGTCCTCCAGGTATGGAGGTGGCTGACGTTTGCGCCGCGGGCGCTCTAATTTGGGAGAGCCGTCTGGAGAGTGTCCACCGCTGGCCATATCAATATTAATATGATATTAAAGACTACTGATACCCTCCGGCTCGAAGGACCAATTGTAACTGAGGGGTTACAAAACCCTGATTGTATTAAAGATTGTGATAGATTAAACCACTGCTAGGTATGTACTTTAATTACTGGCCAGACAGTACATCGAATAGATATGGTGGACACTCATAATAACACGGCATTGACAAAGAAATAGTATTTGAGGGTATTTTATTATTATGCAACATTAGGTTACAGAATGAGAATTAGGGTCGCGCTTGTATGGCGAAGAATATGCATAAAGTCAGTCAGTAGCATAAGTCACTGGGAATAGAATGATTCCTACGATGGGTACTAGGCTGACGCCACCTGGCGTATAATAGCAATTATAGAAAGCAACGCTGGTACCGCCTGGAGACACTGGGTTCCTCCCAGAGTTGTAAGGTCTGGAGGATAGAGGAATGTTCGGATACTCAGTCTGATTCAATGAAGAATAAGGGGATTCACGTACAGAAGCCAGTCCTTGTAAATCCAACGATCAGCAACAAAAGCAATAACTGTAATCCAATGCTCGATAGCAAACGATGATAGCCAGCTAGCCTCGGTCCATGAGGCCAGCCCGAATGTAAATCCTCACGAGGTTAAATCCCAAACGACAGTGGAGATTAACGATGCTCTTCTCCGGGTAACACGTTCCACAATCAATATAATCCAACCAGTAACGGTTCTGCAATCGCCGCCGCTGGTTCTCCTGTGTACATGTCCAGCAGGTTCTCCGACTAGGCCTCCTCGTGTGCTGGTACTAAGGTATTTAGTCCACGCGCACTGGCTAAGGTCCACTAGCTAACACGAACGAACCGCTGGGTAATGCTACACACGAACGAACTGTGGTTGGCACGATATACAATAAATTAACGATTATTTACTTCACATTAAACTAAGTCGAACTTGACGTTACTGCATTAAACTCTGACACTTTACTATTCAATTCGCACGTGGTTCTCAACGCTCTGCTAGACGCACTGCTGCTCACTTCACTACACGTTGACTCGGGATGAACTTGATGAACCAACTACTTAGACGAACTGCTGCTGTGCGCACCTGCGCCGTATATATACTTAAGTGATTATCTAGTCCCAAACCTCAGTTCTTGTCTCGAATCAATACGCTGTCTCCAGGCATGTTGTGACATGCCTGGGCTAGTCTTTGAACCTGACTTTGGGGGCTTGCGAGCTGGCGCCTACGGGCGTTATCCAATAAGGAGAGCGAATATTACTATGATTCTAACGCAGGCTTAAAGGGATATACCGTGTATATATAAATAATATACAATGTATATAAAACAATAAATGTAGATTCTCAGCCTTAATCTGGCCCTTCACAACAGTACTGCTTAAAGGCAAGCCCAATAATACTATTGAACTGACAGTCACTGGGTGTGGGAGGGCTGTCGGAGGTACTGGGGGAAGTGAGAGTGTGTGGGGAGCTACTGCTGACCGCCTTGGAAGGCGAGGGAGACCAGAGTACCATTCCCCAGGTTAGTAAATCCTGGGCCCCATCCACTCCTGCTGCAAGCCCTCCAGAACGATGATCCGGGCCAAAGACGGGGGTACATATAGGTCCAATTCTATAGTATCCTACTACCCAGTGGCTGTGTACTACTACTCCCACAAGAAGGGATAATCCACCCTTCTACAGTACTAAGGAGGAAACACTTTCAGAAATGTGATTTTTGATCAATGGACCTATCTACAACTCTGCCCTCTTTTCTTGATCCTCCGATCAGTGATTGGCGGATCAAGAAAAGAAGGCGGGGTTTGAGACAGGTCAATTGTTCCATATGGTTGGCTATGTATGAAGAGGGTGCACTGCACGTCAATAGTACAGGTAACAACAATTAAGTTTAAGTTAAGTTTCTCTCTTTCAGACGGAGAACAACATCTTCAGAAATCTGACTACAGAGCAGTACAAACAGATAAGGGAAGGCATCATTAAGTAAGATCATCTCTGCTTCAACACCACCACACACACAGAATCGTCCTCCACCACCCATGGTTTCTAATAACGGGTCTGAAATGATGGCACCACAACATTATCATATTGGAAGGAGATGACAACGGTTGCTATGTATCCCACAGTTCTTTGCATTTATGAGCAATCATTCCTCTATATAATAATAATAACTATATTTATATAGCACCTTTTTAAAACACAGTTCAACAATCTAAATAAAAAAGCTTGACATTTTCCTCTGTTGCACAATCTATCACAATTTAGTGCTATTTCCTTCAGGTAGACAGATGGACACATTTATCTCATTCAATTTGAGGAGAGGTTCCTAGAGAGAAAAAAGGAAGAAAGGATCACAAGTTGTATGTGTTTTAATTGATTTATTATCCTTGCTTTTGTCTACCCTCATCTTGTTGCCTTATTGTTGTGATCTTATATGCTGTGTGATTGTATATGCTTTCATGCTCATTGCTGTATGTAAACTCGACGTAACTGTAAATGAGGGAAACCTCAGTTGCCTTTCGAGTTTACATAAAGGTTTGAAATTAAATTAAATTAAATGAAAAGACAATCAAATAAAAGAACCATTAACAATAGAACAGAGCCGAGGTAATAAAAACACGTAATGAATTCAATCACATGAAAGCAAGTCTATAAAAATAGGTTTTTACAGGTGATTTAAAAGACTTCAAGCCTCAGGTCCTCATGCAGGTCATTCCTAAATGTCTGGGCGCCCTGATGACAAAGGGCCCTGTGACCTTTTAGTCCTGAGTACATGGGACCAGAGTCACGGCTGGTGTGAAAAGGAGTCAATTAGCCTGACACAGACATTCTTTATCAAATTGTAAAAATGGCAACACATTCTAAGTCGTTCTCTCCGATTCCAGGTGCATCTTGGCCACGGACATGACGAGGCACAACGAGATCCTGAGCAAGTTCAAGTCCATCCTCCCTGTGTTTGACTTCAACAACAAGGACCACAGAGATGTGGTGAGATTTATTAAACATAAATAGAACAAGTGCACTAGTTAGGTGCACTTGTTAGGTGCCCAAGAAGGGTTTGTGCCACCACAGTTGCAGAGTGTGTTGATGAAGAATTCAATGTTGCAACTTGGCCAACTGTGAGTGAGGAAGTGTCTGCACAAACCTACCCCCGAGCACATCATAATACTATCTCTTCCTAAAATGTTTTCCTCCCATCCCCCATTTTAGTCGTTCGGCCAATTCCCTTCCTGGTCGTTGCGCTGCCTTATACTGTCGGTCTGGGGAGGGTGTAGACTACCACATGCCTCCTCCGATACATGTGGAGTCGCCAGCCACTTCTTTTCACCTGACAGCGAGCAGTTTCACTGGGATAGCGTAATGCGCGCAGAGGTTCACACTATCTCCCCCAGATCCCCTCCCTGCTGAACAGGTGCCTGGACCGACCAGTAGGAGTTGCTATTGCAACAACTAGGACTCATATCCCACCGGCTTACTACCCGCGAATCCGACTACCAATTGTGTTCGTATAGGATGACCAAGCCGGAGGTACCGCTGACAACTGGATTCGAACCCAAGAGTCTCTGCGGTGGTAGGCGAGTGCTTAGACCTCTACGCTACCCAGCCGCCCTGTCTCTTCCTGAATTAACTATATTTACATCAAATGAGTGCTATTTACTTCAGGTGGACGGATGGACACGTTTCTCTCATTCAATTTGAGGAGGGGTTCCTAGAGAGAAAAAAGGAAGAAAGGATCACATTATAAAGAGGAGGTCAGAGATAGGGGTATGGGAGGCACCTGCAAGGAATATTTGACAATAGTGCCCTTTTTTTTATTTAAATTTTTTATTATCTTTTCCCCCCCTCCTTTTTCCGTTTTTCTCCCCTCCCAATGTTAGTCGTTATGCCAATTCCCAATCCCCTTCCTGGTCGTTGTGCACTTACCCCCTACCGTCAGTCTGGGAGGGTGGAGACTATCACATGCTTCCTCCGACACATGTGTACCCAGCCCACCGCTTCTTTTCACCTGGCAGCGCGGCCTCTCACTGGGGGAGTGTAACGTGTGGAAGGATCACACTACCTCCCCCAGATCCTTCCGTCGCTGTGCAGGCGCCCCAACCGAACTGTAGGAGTCGCTGTTTACAACGACCAGGACCCACCCCACCGGATTTCCCACCCGCTGACACTGCCAATTGTGTCAGTATGGACGGCCGACCAAGCCGGAGGTACCGCGGCAGCTGGATTCGATCCCACTGTCTCTACGGTGGTAGACAAGACGCTTAGTCTGCTGCGCTGCCCGGCCGCCCCAATAGTGCCCTTTTAATTCCCTTCTAAATTGTCTCCTTTTCCAGAAATGGTGCAGTGGTTCTGCCTCTGGAACGTCTTGTACCCCTTCTGGCCTTGAGATTGAATCTCACCACAACCTTCTCTCATGTGTCCTACTTTGTCCTTCTCTCAGCCGCCTTACTGTCTCGATATACTAAATACAAAAAACTAGTAGAGTGCCCACTCTCAAACATTCAATTAACCAATCGGCCAACCAGTCCATCAAACCATCAAGCAATGACTGTCTGCCTGCTGTTTGAACCTCTTCTATTACCTGCAGCTGATGATGATTCTGATCAAAGTGAGTGACATTTCCAACGAGGCACGGCCCATGGAGGTGGCTGAGCCCTGGCTGGACTGCCTTCTGGAGGAGTTCTACAATCAGGTAACTGACTCTCGCTGTACACGGAGGAACCGCATACTGCTGCACACCAGCTTGAAAACAGTTCTCTAAAATCAAAGACGATTGTATGGTTGTTGACCGGACCTAATCATTTTCGAATGTCATTTGACCACTGAAAAGAGGATGGTGGAAGAGATGGTAAATCAGGGTAGGAAACGGAAATAATTTATGAAAGTATAATAAGTTATTATCACAATGCTCTGTCCACAGAGTGACGTGGAGAAGTTGGAGGGACTTCCGGTCACTCCCTTCATGGACAGGGACACGGTGACCAAGCCGTCCTCCCAGACCGGCTTCATCCGCTTTGTCCTCTTCCCCCTCTTCATGGAGTTGGCCAACCTCTTCCCCTGCCTTGAGGTCATTCCCTAGGGATTTTGGACATTTAGAACACCCGCTGTGTATTATATTCAGCTCAGTACATTTAGTAGGCTAAGACATATTTTCTTCACACATGTTCCTGATATATACCTCTACTTCAATTTATTTCTCTATTGGGCGGCTAGGTGGCGCAGTGGGCAAGGCGCTCGCCACCAACGCAGGAGATGCTGGGTTCGAGCCCAGCTCTCGGCGTTGCTACCAGCTTGGCTGGTCGTTCATACTAATACAATTGGCAGTATTAGGGGGTGGGGATCGGACGTTGTGGACAGCGACTCCTACAGGTCGGTTGGTGCGCCTGCGCAGTAGAATCAGGAAGCGACGAGGGCGGCGTGTCCCTCCCACGCAGACCCTCGCCGCTGAGAGATCGCTCTGTGCAGGTGAAAAGATGCGACGGCTGCCTCCTCGAGTACCGGAGGGGACACGTGATGCAAGGCTTCGTCCACATTGCAGCCGGCTTGTGGGAGGCATGGCCTAACAGCGTTCGAGACAGGGGAGGGTAGAATTGGACAATACGAGATTTGGGAACGGGAGAACATTTGAAAAAATTGGGAGAAAAAGTAGATATAAATTTTTTTTATTTCTCTATTGAACAAACCTTTGCATGCAGGTGGGCACCTTGCATGGCTGCCTCCGCCGTCTGTGTAGGAATTTCTACTCAGTTTATTTGAGGGACAGTGCATATTAATCAACAGTTTATACATTTATAAATTAATACAAATAAAAAAAAACTGTAAATATGCCAACATTAGCAGGGTTGCTATAGTTTTCAGGTGTAGCTAGATGTTTAAGCCAGAAAAGAAACAGAAAAAATGGGGAAAAAATAGAAGGATATTAAAGCTAATATAAAAACAGTTTAAAACATATTCTGTACATTCACTCTCTAGGCATTTTGTGCATCTATAAAAAAAATAAAAATAAATAGAATAAAAATAAAAACAGTGTACAGGGACAAATCAAAGCTATACATGTATAAACACCATATAGGCAGGCACACCATATGATAATCACACATATGTACACATATACATAATCATAAATCATATAACCACATAATTACAATAAGGACAGTCAGGCTAGTAGGCAAGCATACTGGGGCTGGGCAGCTGGACTGCGATGTGACTTGCTAATGGTTATGGTCACATGTGTGAGTGAATGGGTGAATGTGAGGAACAACATTTTAAAGAGCTTTGGATAAAAGCGCTATATATACTGTAAATGCTCCATTTACCATTTAGGTTACATTTGGCTGCTTCACTACTTAGAGACACACTTTAATGACCTATAACTGTACTACTGTACATCTGCAGGCCAATACTTATATTTATATGTCATGAATGCAGTGTGTTTGTGTAGTACACAGTGGCACAGTGGTTAGCACTGTTGCCTCGTCGCAGCAAGAAGGTCCTGGGTTCAGACCCCAGCAGGGGGCCTTTCTGTGTGGAGTTTGCATGTTCTCTTGTGTTTGCGTGGGTTTCCTCCGGGTTCTCCGGTTTCCTCCCACACCAAAAGACAATGCAACTGGAGTTGGTCCTCTGGTGCCCCACTATGTGTGGCTGCTGCCCACTGCTCCTAAATAGTTAGGATGGGTCAAATGCAGAGGGCACATCTCCCCAAGGGGACATTGCAGTCTGCAGCCTTCACATTACAAGACAGTCAGTCTCTCTAAGCACAACTCTGCAGCCAAGGAGACACAGTAGACACTATAACATCACATCCATACGGTCTCTACAGTATATACTCTACTAGTCTCTACAGTACAGTATATACTCTGCAACCTACAGTATATACTCTACTACAACCTCTACAGTATAAATCAAATCAAATCAAATTTATTTATAAGGCCCGACAACACACGTTAATGTCCCCATGGGCCGTACAGGTCTTCTTTAAACAAGTCAAGAAGAAAACATAACAATAAGTCAAGAACAGAACAAGAACACCATAAGGTCCAAATTTGTTTAGATAAATGCAAATAAATGAAAGAATGCAAGCACTCCCAGACATACCCCACGCGAAGGTAAGGAAAAACTCACTAAAACCTAACAATAGGGAAAAATGCTCCACAGGCAGTGTGGAGGAGAGAAACCTTAGAAGGGCCATTCAAGGGGGGATCTCCCTTCTTAGATGTTGGTGATAGTAGTGTTGCAGACGGACAGTTGGTAAGCATGCACTCATGTGTGTAGTGAAACACAGATGAGTGCATGCAATAGCAACTGAACATTTTGAAAGATTAAAGATAGAGCTAATAGCGATAGCAACTGAACATTTTGAAAGATTAAAGATAGAGCTGATAGCGGATCTATTTGAGGCACAGGGGCGGCGCAAAGAGGGTCACGTCCTCCCCGTCTTAGTCACGGGACATTCAACACTCCGGTCATTGCTCAGGGACAGCCGGAGACAGGGAGATAGGGGGCGGCGCAGAGAGGGTCGCGAACTCCCCGACATCATCGCGGGACATCCGGCACTCCGCTCACCACTACGAGACCTCCGGAGACAGGGGGGCACACAGAGGGGGTCGCAACCTCCCGGCCTTCATCACGGGACGTCCGACACTCCGGTCAGCACTCCAGGACAGCAACTCACAGGGGGACAGGGAGACGGGACAGGCGTTAGACAGCTCATGTGATTGTAGTGGGCGGACATAGCAATAGATACAAGTGGTAAGCATATATGTGAATGGAGTAGATATATGAAGTAAGCATATTATGTGAATAGAATAGAAGTACTTAACCCAGCAATGAAACCGCGTTGACTGTTAATCTGTTAACAGTCTGTTAATACTGTTAATCAGTTGACAGGACCACGGACAGACGACGGTAAATAACTGATCCAAGGCCTCGGAGGTGCATGTAGAGTAGTCACTGCAATCTTGGCCAAGACCCCGAGGCATCCATCACCTTAGTCAGCGCTAGGAGACGGGCACTCAGAGAGATAGGGGAGGGAAGGGGGGGGGGGGGGAGGGGGGAGGGAGGGGGGAAGGGGGGGGGGGGGGAGAGTTAGAGAGTTCCCATGTTTGTGGTGCTGCAAAAGAGCAGACATGTAGTACCCTGTAGTGCCATGTAGTACCATGTAGTACCCTGTAGTGCCATGTAGTACCCTGTAGTGCCCTGTAGTGCCATGTAGTACCCTGTAGTACCCTGTAGTGCCATGTAGTACCCTGTAGTGCCATGTAGTACCCTGTAGTACCCTGTAGTACCCTGTAGTGCCATGTAGTACCCTGTAGTGCCCTGTAGTACCATGTAGTACCATGTAGTACCCTGTAGTGCCATGTAGTACCATGTAGTACCCTGTAGTACCATGTAGTACCCTGTAGTGCCATGTAGTACCATGTAGTACCCTGTAGTACCATGTAGTACCCTCTAGTACACTCTACTACAACCTCTACAGTATATACTCTACTACTAAAGCCTCTACACTACAGTATATACTCTACTACTACCACTACTACTACTACCACTACTACTACTACTACTACTACTACTACTACTACTACTACTACTACTACTACTACTACTACTACTACTACTACTACTACTACTACTACTACTACTACCACTACTACTACTACTACTACTACTACTACTACTACTACTACTACTACTACTACTACTACTACTACTACTACTACTGTTGTAGCCAATTTAATGATTTTCTGCCGTTACGTTATTGTATGAAGGCACCGTGTCACCATGAAAGTGTTGACCAATTAGCTGGCAATGGGCACAGGAGGCGGGGCTCAGGTGTGCTCAGGTGCAGTCTATATGTATAATAATAACTTTATTTGTATAGCAAATATGTATGTGTTCACAGGTGTGCAGCGGGAGGGAATTGGGTAATTATCACAGGGAAGCCACACTATCTTTTTACCGTGCTTGTTTGTTTTGTTTTCAGTTATATTGAGTCACTTTTTGGGTTTATTTTGTAGCAATTATCCTATGTTTAAAGTCCAGTTTAAACACAGAGTTTACAGTATGCTTATATTTGTCCACACTGCAAGTAAGAATAAAAACTCTCAACAGTACTCAAGGAGAAGACATCATTTTATTATCAACAAGCATCACGCGTTGGAAAGAGCTTCACCCAGTATTCCCTCACTGGCATCTTTTCTTGTTAGGTTGCCCTTACACAAGTAAAAAGATAAGCTTCTAAACAAGATTGTTTTCGAAGACAGACAGACACGGAAGGAGTCAAGGAACAGCGCCCCTTTCATTGACGTTTCTGCCGATTCAACCACGATATCAACATGCACGCAGCACAACGCGGAACAACACATCAAAGAAGCTACGGTGAGACGGATTCATGAATGAATGGAATAAAGTTGTGGAAGGAGTGGCCTCACGCAACTGGATATAGGCAAATCCTATCAAGAATTCTAAGTAAAACCTCCGCCTATAGCTTGACATTGTAAACATGAGTAACGTGGGGAATCAGGAAATTAACGTTGAAATGGATGCAGCTGTCAATCAAGATGAAACAGAAAATGAACTTGGCAAAAGGCTTTCTAAGCCCACATTTAAAGCTTTGGAAACAAAGATCATGTTGTTGCATAAAGAAAGGAACTTTGGACTGAAACAAATGTGTAAAATGGCTAAAGAGTTGGATCAAATGATGGGCGCAAATGAAAATATTTCCGTCATGCAAATTAAGCACGACACACTGTGGAAATTGCTTGGTGAAACTACACGGTTGCATGAATCACTAAAACCTCTATTGCCTGAAGACGAAATGTCTAAACAAACAAAATGGTTTCAAGGTCACATGCACAATGTTAATCAAATCATTGACAAAATGGAGAAATGGGTGCGTGCTAACAGGGAGCAGTGCACGCCCACACAAGTTGATGACAATGATTATGAATTCAGTGGTGTGCCCAATGCAACTGAGGTTGTGGTTGACCCAAAGAATAATGCTGTGTTGAGTACAAATGAGGTTCTGAATAACAACGGTTCAAATAACAATGCTGTGTCATATACAAACGAGGTTCTTGATAATGATGGTTCAAATTTCAACTTTGTGTCAAATGGAAATGAGGAGGTGGATAGTATTGGGCCAGATGACAGTGTTTCCAATACGGGTAAATCAAGGGTGTCACGTGGTAGTTCTACCAGACACTCAATGTCATCAAACATTTCTGCATCCATCTTGGCACAGGCCGAGGTGGCGGCACTCGTGGTATTGGAAATGGCGTTAAAAGAAAGTCATGAACTGGAAGCTCAGGAGGTACAATTAAAGGCACAAATGGAAGCCCAGCAAGCACAATTAAAAGCACAAATGGAAGCCCAGGAGGCACAAATAAGAAAAAAAAGGCAATTGCTTCAAATACAAAGTCAAATTGCTGCTCAGACAGCTAAGGTGACTGTTCTCAGGAACAGAGGGTCTGACATTGAAAGCAGAGTTACAGATGGAATGAACTCTTATGCGTCAAAAGAAAAGGCTGCTCTCAACCCCTCTGCTGTACAATTCATTCCATCACTGTCAGACTGTCATGTCAACTATCCACCAACAGGAGGGAGTGGACCTGCAATGGCAATTGATGCACAGCCAATGGATTCAACACAGCAATACAGATTTCTACCAACAGGAGGCAGCAAACCTGCAAGACCAACTCAATCACACCAAAAGCCATACAATCAGCTCAGTACTGTAGCCACCCGGCACAAGGAAATCATTTCTCAAGGAACCAAAACAAAACCAAGTGCTCCAACTCTCACTGCAAGCATGCCACAAAGATCTCAACACCTACCTCATGCTGTATATCCACCACAGCAACCCATTCAAAGCAGTGAGGATCAAGGCAATATTTTCACGATCATGCAGAAGCAAAATTACATCACAGCATTACTTGTGCAACAGCAATCTTCCCTATCACTACCCCCCAGGGATATACCAATCTTTGATGGAAACCCTTTTGAGTACAACACATTCATTAGAGCCTTTGAACATGGAGTGGAAGGAAAGGCTGCTAACAGTGTGGACTGCTTGTACTACCTGGAGCAGTACACTCGAGGGCCAACCTAAAGAGCTGGTAAAGAGCTGTCAACATATGCCATCCGACAGGGGGTATCAAAAGGCTAGAACGCTTCTGCATGAAAGTTTTGGAAATTAGCAGAAAATAGCCACTGCATATATGGAGAGAGCGTTTGGATGGGTACCTGTAAAATCAGAGGATATCAAGGCCTTACAAGCATTTTCATTATTTCTACGCATCTGCTGTAATGCTATGGAGGACATCAGCTACATGTCTGAGATGAATATGCCATCAAACCTACGGGCAATAATCATGAAGCTACCTTATAAACTCAGAGACAGATGGAGAAACATTGCTTTTGAATACCAGGAGAGACACCATCGTCAAGCAGGTTTCAGTGAAGTTGTCACCTTCATTGAAAGACAAGTGTCTATTGCATCTGACCCACTGTACGGGGACATTCTAGACACTGTTGTCTCAATGTCAAAGTTGAAGATTGGAAACAAAACATCACAAGGACGCATGCAGGAGAGAGGAAGCAGTTTTGCTACATCTGTGGCACCTGTTGAGTTTTACAATCAAGAGGAGAGAGACAAACCAACAAGAGAATCCTGCCTGCTGTGTGAAGAGGGCCACAGTTTGGAAGCATGTTCTAAGATGGAGAAGAAGTGGCATGGTGAAAAAATAGATTTTCTAAAAAGAAAGGGTGCTTGCTTTGGATGTCTATATGTCGGGCACATAAGCTCACAGTGCCATAGTAGGCTGTTTTGTAAAATATGTAACCTAAGACATCCTACCATTCTCCATATTCATGAAAGGGAATGGAAAGAACTAAGATCACGACAAGATGACACACGAGATGAAAACCGAATGAGTCAAGTCACCATTCCCAAAACTTGTGGCCACATAGGGGCCGGAGCACAGAATTGCGTTTTGTCTATTGTGCCTGTCAAGATCAAGGCAAAGAAAGGCAGCACAATCTTAGAAACGTATGCATTCCTAGATCCCGGCAGTTCATCCACTTTCTGCTCCGAGCAACTCATGAGGAAGCTCAACGTGACAGGAAGGAACACTAGATTCCTAATGAAAACGATGAACCAAGAAAACTTCATCAACAGTCACGTCATCTCGGGACTAGAGGTTGCTGCACTAAACAGTGACACCTACATTGAGTTGCCTGATGTGTACACCCAACACAAGATGCCTGTGACTTGCGACAACATCCCGCGACAGAAGGACTTGTATGCTTGGCCATACTTAAACACTGTGGAAATTCCTGCTATTGACGCTGACGTGGAGTTGTTAATTGGAACTAACACTCCAGACGCAATGGAGCCATGGGAGGTGATAAACAGCAGGGGTAAAGGACCTTATGCTGTTAAAACCCTGTTGGGATGGGTTGTTAATGGACCATTGAGAGAAGGCGATGACAGTGGGATCGGCTGCCCCACAGTCACAGCCAACCGCATTTCCATTGCTCAGATAGAGGAATTGTTGATTGAACAATACAACCATGACTTCAATGAGAAATCAACAGCAGATAAGCCAGAAATGTCCATAGAAGATCTCAAGTTCATGCAGATTGTCAATACTTCAGCCGAACTAAAGAATGGACATTACTGCTTGCCATTGCCTTTTAGAGGACAACGTTGTCATGCCCAACAACCGCCACCTTGCTGAGCAAAGAGTCCTCTGCCTAAAAAAGAAACGAAACAAAAATCCTATCTTCAAAGAAGAATACACTAACCTTCTCAACGTCATAAGCAACGGCTATGCAGAGAGAGTGCCAGAGCACCAGTTGGAAGGAAAAGAGGGAAAGGTGTGGTACATCCCTCATCACGGGGTACACCATCCTAAAAAGAAAGACTTGAGAGTGGTTTTTGACTGTACAGCAAGCTACAAGGGAGTGTCACTCAACACCAAGCTACTCCAGGGACCCGACTTGACAAATTCCCTGCTTGGAGTTCTCACAAGGTTTCGCCTAAACTCTATAGCAGTTATGGCTGATGTAAAGGCTATGTACCATCAAGTCCACGTGGCAAAACGAGACGTGGACTTCCTTCGCTTCCTCTGGTGGCCAGGAGGTGATCTAACACAGCCGCTCACTGAGTACAGAATGACTGTCCATCTGTTTGGTGCAGTATCATCGCCCAGCTGTGCTAGCTTTGCCCTTAGGAAGACGGCTGAAGACAACAAAGCAGACTTCCCAGTCCACATAACAGATACCATCCAGCACAACTTCTACGTGGATGACTGCCTGAAATCTGTGTCTTCAGAGGCAGAAGCCATATCTTTGGTTACAGACCTGACAGCTGTATGCCAGTTGGGAGGGTTCCAATAGTTGAAGTGGATGAGCAACAGCAGATCTGTGTTGGAAACCATTGATGTAGAAAAAAGAGCCAAGAATGTAAAAGAACTGGACTTCGACAGGGACAGCCTTCCCGTCGAGAGAACCCTGGGACTGCAATGGTGTGCAGAAACTGACACCTTTAGGTTCAAAATGTCAGTTCAAGACAGACCATTCACAAGGCGAGGTCTTTTGTCTGTTGTAAGCTCCGTCTACGACCCTATTGGGTTTCTAGCACCCTTCACCTTACCTGCCAAGATGCTGCTGCAAACCCTCTGTAAAATGGACTACAGTTGGGATGAGCGTATTCCTCAAAAGTATCAGTTGCAATGGGTGGGGTGGCTAGAGGACTTAAAAAGACTCAGCACCTTTAGTGTGCCAAGATGCTTTCAACCCAAAGATTTTGGACAGCTCTCAGGTGCCAGACTACACTACTTCTCTGACACCAGCGAGAATGGCTACGGCACAGTTTCATACTTGAGGCTGCAAAACAATGATGAGAAGGTCCATCTGTCTTTTGTTCTAGGAAAGGCACGAGTTGCTCCTCTAAAGAGTGTGACAATTCCAAGGATGGAACTGACTAGGGATGCCCCGATCGATCGGCCACCGATCGTTATCGGCCGATAATCAGTATAAATATGCGATCAGGGAATTCCGATAATTAGTCATATTCGCCGATCGCGGAAACTGATCAAGTGGATATCTCACTCGCTTGTCTCAGACACACAGGACCTGCAAACTGCTCCTCCTCCCTAGCCCCGCCCGTACCCGTGTAGAGTTTGTAAACACAGAGGAGGCGGACCTCCTCTGCTGAGTCTAGATAGTGCATTCGACCTGAGCTAACGTTAGCTACCTAGCTATCGTCATAGGCGCCCACTTAACGGAGCAGACGATGCACGGGCTCCAGGACTATTGAACTTGGGGGAGCAAGCTTGTCTCTTTGCTCCCTCACTTTTTGATCATATCATATGATATAAATATCCCCCCCAATATATAAATCTTATCGAACCATAACTACGTAATTTCAATCAAATTAATAATACGCAATGACACTTAATAGCAAGTTTTTAAGTTTCCAAAGATTGTGTGACCCCCCCACTTTAATGGTTTGATCCAGTGCCCACGGGCCACGGTTCGTCGGCATGACGTATACGACATGTTGGGGGAGGCGGCTTTTTCGAAAGCGTTTGAAAAATTCAGGCTGGATATTGGATAACATTGTGACTCGTGAGGATTATTCTTCGGCGTTTACATCAAAATGGAGCAAATCATCACGTAAGTCGAACACTGTGACTGTATACTAAATGCGCAAACAGATTGAAACTGAATATTTCTCGTATGGTGAGCCTCGGCGCTGCTGCACCGAGTGAATCCAGAGATACAGGATGGTGCGCAGGCGCTGTGATCACCCAACGGCGGAAATAATGCCGCTTTGAGCAGTTTATAAAAAAAATAAAAAAAATATTTATTAGCAACGCCGAGCTTTCAAACCATCCCGTATCTCTGTGCGAACCCCTCGTGCAACTGTGAGCACCTTTGTAATGTCTCTGTGATACTTGTATAACGAACGGTTCGGCCAGAACCAGTCCTTCATGGTAAATCTAGGTTGGTTTCCCATTGAGGAGCACAGTCACGAAAGGGGACCCTGATGTAAACAAGACAAACGTCTTTCTCTGGTCTGCATCCCCTTAACAATTGTGTGTATTGAGCCGTACTGTATTGTACCCATTCTGCAATCTGTTAAATAAAGTTTTCATTCATTCAGCCGCCGCGCTCACTGGGGCTATTGATAGCGTCAATTAGTTGTTGTTGTTGTTGTTGGTGCTGCGGATGTGAACGGGGCTGGAGGGGCTTTGGGAGGATGGGAAAGTTATTATTATTATTATAATAGTAATTGGCTATCATACGTGCCTAGCTAGCGTTAGCTAAAAGAGCCCTCGCAGTGAAGTTATTATTATTATAGCTATCATACTGCAATATAAACTGAGTTTTATAGTGAAAAGAGCAGCTTTATTTTGGTCAAGATTGAAGGCTCTATATTGCAGGAAATTGCACATACAGGTGTTCATTAAATGTAAAAAAATCTGCCGTGGAGGGGGTCGTGCCGGACCCCCTCCAAACCACCCCTTGCAAAAAAAAAAAATAAATAAAAAAAAAATGTAAAAAAATTAAAGAATAAAAAAAAAACTTGCACCCCCACTTTCAACTATAACTAGGCGGCCATGGCTATCGTTACTGTTTAAACAAAATTACCCAGTCAACTATTCACTTTTAGTAGGCATTGTCTAACGGTATTTAGCCGCCTAGCTACTGATAGCTCCGGATATCAACAAATGCCCCAGGAAGTCTAGTAGTCCATGTTGATATCTCTGTTAGCTTGCGTTAGCTTGCGTTAGCTGACGTTAGTTCACAGTTCAAAACGAAATGTCCGATTGAACTAAATAGTTGTCTTAACGTCATCTAGCCGGCTAGCAGTAGCTACAGATAGCTCCTGATATCAATGTCTTATAACATTGATTGAATGCGTATTCGAGCTGAGGGCTTGCTGAATGTGAAATGACCAAAGCATAACGTTACCAATAGGGTCCCGCTGCAGCGCCGGAGAATCCTTTTTGGAGCTGGAGGCTACTAGAGTACACACAGACAGTGGAGCTGTTTGCAGATAGCGAGCATTTTGACTTGTTGCATGGTGGCGATGTCTCGCAGATAATACAAGTACAAGTCTAATTATATAATATATATATTTTATAAAAAAAAAAAAAGGAAAAAAAAACGTTTTATATAAAATAATTTTTAATTTCTTTTTAATCAAAAACGATCGGTATCGGATCGGTATCGGCCGATATGGCTCACGACGATCGGTGATCGGTATCCGTGGCAAAAAACGTGATCGGGGCATCCCTAGAACTGACAGCTGCTGTGCTGGCGGCAAGAGTTGACAAGCTCCTGACATCAGAGTTACAACTGGAGCTGGAAAACTCGACCTTCTGGACAGACAGCACAACAGTGTTAAAATACATCAGGAATGAAACAAAGCGCTTTCACACCTTTGTTGCTAATAGGATTGCCGCTATCAGAGAAGCTACAGATATCTCACAATGGAGGTACGTTGACACAAAGCGGAACCCAGCAGACGAGGCCTCCCGCGGGGTGAAAGTTGAACACATTCTCACCTGCAGTAGATGGATCCACGGCCCGGAGTTCCTTTCCAAAAGTGAGGAAGAATGGCCTCTTAACATTATGGATTCAAGTTCCGTCAACAGCGATGACCCAGAGGTCAGAGGAGAGGTCTCAGTTAATGCTGTCATCATCAACGATGCACCAAATGCAACAGATCAGCTGAAAACTTACTTCTCCTCATGGAAAAGACTTAAGACCTCAGTTGCGTGGTTTCTCCAGCTGTGGAAGACGTTGCAGGTGCTGCGTCAAAGGAGAAAAGAAATACAAGCTGCTCTGTCCAGCACCGAGTTTGACATAACTCATAAGAACAAAGTGGAAGAGGACATGAAGAGTTTCAGAGCCACAATGGGTGGTCACACCTTATGTCCTGAAGACATCGACACGGCGGAAAGAGCCATCATTCAATACTGTCAAATGGACAAGTTTAGTGATGAAATCACTGCTTTAAAATAAGGAACATCTGGAGTAAAGAAAGGCAGCCACATTTGCAAACTTGATCCAGTACTGGAGCACGGGCTCTTGAGAGTGGGAGGAAGACTTAGCAAAGGAGCAATGCCCGATGATATAAAACATCCAGTCATTCTTGCTAAAGGTCAACACATCACCACTCTCATCTTACGCCACATGCACGAACAGCTGGGACACTGTGGAAGGAACCACCTGCTTTCGGGACTTCACAGACGGTGCTGGATCACCAAAGCAAATGCGGCTGCCAGAAAAGTACTCAACTCCTGCGTTGTCTGTCGACGAAACAGAGGAAAGCTGGGTGAACAAAAGATGGCAGACTTACCAAAGGAAAGGTTGCAAGCCGACCTTCCACCGTTCACAAATGTCGGCATAGACTATTTTGGACCATTTGAGGTGAAGAGAGGAGTTATTTTTACATGCATGGCCAGCCGGGCAGTCCATCTGGAAATGGCCTACTCATTGGACACCAGTTCTTGCATTAACGCCATACGCAGATTCATTTCCAGAAGAGGCCAAGTGTCACACATTAAGTCCGACAACGGAACCAACTTTGTTGGGGCAGAACGTGAGCTGAGAGAAGCTCTAACTCACCTAAACCAGGAGAAAATATCAAACTCACTACTTCATCTTGGAGTAAAGTGGAGTTTCAACACTCCAGCTGCATCCCATCATGGAGGATTGTGGGAAAGGGTCATTCGCATGGTCAGGAAGGTGCTGACTTCTGTTGTTCATCAACAACATCTGGATGACGAAGGATTGCAAACATTCCTGTGCGAAGTGGAGGCCATATTGAACGACCGTCCCATTACAAAAACCTCAGAGGATCCAAATTACCTTGAACCGTTGACTCCAAATCACATTCTCCTGTTAAAGGGCAAACCTTCCCTACCACCAGGGCTCTTCAGCAAAATTGACTCTTATTCTAAACGTCGATGGAGGCAAGTTCAATTCCTCTCCAACCTCTTTTGGCACAGGTGGATTCGAGAATATGTACCACTGTTGCAGGAGAGACAACGGTGGACAAAGGACAAGAGGAACTTTGTCGCAGGGGACGTCATCATGATTGCAGACTCTAATGCCCCTCGTGGATCCTGGCTGTTGGGCAAAGTATTGCAGACCTTTCCTGACAGACATGGACTTGTGCGATCTGTGAAAGTTCAGACCAAGTATAACATTCTGGAGCGACCGATCACCAAGATCTGCCTTCTTTTGGAAGCTGACTAGATTAATATCCATTTTCCTTTGGACATAGGAGACGTTTCCATGGTAGCGGACTCTAATGCGCCTCATGGATCCTGTCAGACATGGACTTGTGCAGTTTGAATGTTCGGATCAAGTACAATGTCCTGGAGCAAACCATCGTAAAGACCTATTTTCTATTGGACGCTGAATAGACTGAAGCCAATTTTCTATTACTGGGGTTACCAACCCTACTGGATTACACAAACTTTATGAACTACATGAACTTTGAACTATCACCAAGATCTGTCTTCTTTTGGAAGCTGATTAGATTAGTATCTGTTTTCCTTTGGACTACATGAACTTTGGACATTACGAATTAAATATCAACGTGGACTACGCACTTGGCTACAATCACTTGCATGCATTGAATTGTTACATGTTTATATAGTATCAATTGGGGGCCCGGCGTGTTGTAGCCAATTTAATGATTTTCTGCCGTTACGTTATTGTATGAAGGCACCGTGTCACCATGAAAGTGTTGACCAATTAGCTGGCAGTGGGCACAGGAGGCGGGGCTCAGGTGTGCTCAGGTGCAGTCTATATGTATGTGTTCACAGGTGTGCAGCGGGAGGGAATTGGGTAATTATCACAGGGAAGCCACACTATCTTTTTACCGTGCTCGTTTGTTTTGTTTTCAGTTATATTGAGTCACTTTTTGGGTTTATTTTGTAGCAATTATCCTGTGTTTAAAGTCCAGTTTAAACACAGAGTTTACAGTATGCTTATATTTGTCCACACTGCAAGTAAGAATAAAAACTCTCAACAGTACTCAAGGAGAAGACATAATTTTATTATCAACAAGCATCACGCGTTGGAAAGAGCTTCACCCAGTATTCCCTCACTGGCATCTTTTCTTGTTAGGTTGCCCTTACAACTACTACTACTACTACTACTACTACTACTACTACTACTACTACTACTACTACTACTACTACTACTACTACTACTACTACTACTACTACTACTAGTATCTACAGTATATACTCTACTACTACTACTACTACTACTACTACTACTACTACTACTACTACTACTACAGTATCTACAGTATATACTCTACTACTACTACTACTACTACTACTACTACTACTACTACTACTACTACTACTACTACTACTACTACTACTACTACTACTACTACTACTACTACTACTAGTCTCTACAGTATATACTCTACTACTACTACTACTACTACTACTACTACTACTACTACTACTACTACTACTACAGTATATACTCTACTACTACTACTACTACTACAGTATCTACAGTATATACTCTACTACTACTATTACAGTATCTACAGTATATACTCTACTACTACTACTACTACTACTACTACTACTACTACTACTACTACTACTACTACTACTACGTACTACTACAGTCTCTACAGTAATAATAATAATAATAATAATAATAATAATAATAATAATAATAATAATAATAATAATAATAATAATAATAATAATAATAATAATAAATTCAATTTGTACCGCACTTTATATTTGTGAAAATCTCAAAGTGCTACAGGAGATAAAGATAAAAAGTTAAATGAATAAAAACAATTAAAACGAATAAAACAACCAATGAAATGGAAGAACATAAAAATAAAATAATAAAAATAATAATAAAAATGAATATAAATCAAATTAAAAGTAAAAGAATAATTCAGGCAAATGCCTTGTTAAAAATAAATGTTTTTAGGCCCCTTTTAAAAACCTCAACGGACTGTGGTGCTCTCAGATGGTCGGGGAGGGCATTCCACAGCCGAGGAGCAGCTGAGCAAAAGGCCCGGTCACCCCCATGGTGCAGAGGTGTGTCCTGTGTATGGGTTGGAGTGTGTTTGAGTGTCCAGAGCGGAGGGAGCGGGTGGAGGTCGGGGGAGCGATAAGCTCTTTTAGATAGGAGGGGCGTTGCTGTGGATGCACTGATGGGTGAGGAGGGAGACCTTGTATTCAATCCTGGAGGAGACAGGGAGCCAGTGTAGGGAATGGAGTATTGGTGATGTGGTCATATTTCCGCACTCTCATCAGGATCCTAGCAGCACAGTTCTGGATGTGTTGGAGCTTCTGGATGCTCTTGCTAGGGATCCCGATGAGCAGTGCGTTGCAGTAGTCAAGCCTTGAGGAGACAAAGGCGTGAACAAGCTTTTCCGCATCTGGCAGGGTGAGTGTGGGACAGACTCTTGCTATGTTTCTAAGGTGGAAGAATGAGGTTTTGCACAGGTGCTTAATGTCGGAGTCAAATGTCAGGTGGGGGTCCATTTTTATGCCCAGGTTTGTTATTACAGGTGAGAGGGGGAGGTTCTGGCTGGAAAAGGTGATGATGGTTATTGGGGATGATTTGGTTTGGTGTGGGGTGCCGATTAAAATGGCTTCTGTTTTGGCGGTTTAGTTGTAGGAAATTGTGACTCATCCACGCCTTTATCTCCTCAAGGCAGGTGGTCAGTGTGGTTGAAGGTGATGATGGTGGTGACGGTAGGGGGGCAGAGGGAAGTGGGGCAGTCCTGAGGTAGAGTTGGATGTCATCAGCGTAGCAGTGGAAGGATATCCCAAGCCGGCTGATGACACGACCAAGGGGGAGCATATATAGAGTGAAGAGGGTGGGGCCGAGGACGGATCCTTGGGGGACGCCGCAGGTGACAGGAGACGCGCTCAGTTCTGTCTGTGAGGTAGGAGGTGAACCACTGTAGTGCAGAGTCGGAGAGTCCTATGGAGGAGTGAAGACGGTCCAAGAGGATGGTGTGGTCGACCGCGTCGAAGGCTGCTGACAAGTCCATGAGGATGAGGAGGGAGGGGGAACCACCGTCATCAGAAGGTCATTAGTGACCCTGACCAGCGCTGTTTCCATGCTGTGGGCTGAGCGGAACCCCGACGGAAATTTCTCATATAAATTATTGTGTTTGAGGTGTTGGTGAAGTTGGGCGGCCACTACCTTTTCCAGCACCTTGGAGAGAAAGGGCAGGTTGGAGATGGGCCTGTAGTTAGAGAGAACTTCCGGGTCGAGGGTGGGTTTTTTCAGGAGGGGTGTAATGATGGCTGTTTTTAGAGCAGGTGGAACATGGCCGGCTTGGAGGGTGTGGTTAATGGCTGTGGTGATGAGAGGACTTATGGCAGTTATATGTGTTTTTACAAGGGCTGTGGGGAAGGGGTCAAGAGAGCAAGTGGAAGGTTTCATTTTGGTGATAATGTCCTCATCCTCTCGCTGCTAGATGTTGGCCAAGCAGCGGAGAGGTTGGGAAATCCCTGGCTGTGGGGCGGCGGTCAGGGGAGGTGGAGTGGAGGAGTGAGAGAGGGCGGAGCGGATGGTGTTGACCTTAGACCTGAAGGCGTCAAGGATGCTGTTGCATTTATCGTCTGTGGTGTCACTGTGAGTGGCTGATTGTGGTTTGAGGAGATTATTGATGGTGGAGAAAAGTTGTTTGGAGTTACCGGGGCTGTTGTTGATGATGTTGGAGTAGAATGATGTCCGTGCATCTCTGAGGGCCTTTGTGTAGGCCTTCCGGTGGTCTCTGTATGCCTCTCTGTGGACAGTGAGCCCTGACGCCTTGGAACGGCGCTCAAGGACACGGCCTGTTGCCTTCAGTTTCCGCAGCTCACTGGTAAACCAGGGGGAGGAGCGCAGTATATACTCTACTACTACTACAGCCGCTACAGTATATACTATACTATACTACTACAGTCTCTACAGTATATACTATACTACTACTACAGCCTCTACAGTATATACTATACTACTACAACCTATACAGTATATAATTTACTACTACAGCCTCTACATCAGGGATGGCCAATCCGCGGCTCTTTGCCCGTCAATGTGTGCCTCCTCAATCCATTGATAATTTTATTAAAAAAAATTCATTCCATAACAACGTAGAATAAACATTTACAGACTTTTTCTTTTTTTAAATGGTCCATTTGCATGTTCTTGGTATCTGATTCTACTCTAGGGACATCTATGGATCTCAGGGAATGTATTCCCAGTGTCAGAAATCTTGTGTCTGTTACTAGGCTTGAGTAAATTGTAATGAACCAAAGGAGAATATCAATTCTATTTATTTTGTTGTATCTTTGACTGTGAATAACACCATGCTAAAATTGACCAGACCTGAAAAATCTAAGCAAATGAATAAAGGGAAGATGATTAAACAGCAGGTTTTGTAGATACAGTACTGAATTCTGCCATCTGGACACATGCAATTTGAAATATGATTATAGAATATAGAATATCAGGCCTATAAATTACCTTATTATGGCCAAGTCGCACATCTATTGATCGGGCCAAATATCCCCTTTCCAATGGCAGAGTTCAATCTGGATTTAGTATCACCAGGCGTGCTTCACAAACCGTGAATGAAATCTAGTGTAAGTACAGTTACTTTTTTATAATGTAAATTTCTCCACCATTCATCAGATTGCAACGCCGTTTTTTGCTAGACATTCACAGAAAGGTAGAGAAACTAACTGTGTTATGTTTTATGGCAATAATGTTCAGGTTTGTGGGAGATAATCCCGAAAAATAAGAGAAATAAAAAAGTTTATCCAGAAGTCAGACTGGCATGAGCTGGGTAGTGTAGTTTTTCAAAATTCGAAAGCCCATCGAAAGCCCTGGGTCTCTTCCTTCAAAAGACTACACTTACTTTTGGCTGCGCCACTTCCTCCCGTCAATATGCGCCGGTTTCCGACTCAATGCCCTGAGATTTCTATAATCTTATATTTCACTAATATTAGCTTACCGTCTTCTCCAGAGAAAGACAAGAAGATAGATACCAGTTTCCTCTCTGTGTGTTCAGTAGAAAGCTATCTGGCTGCATGTTAGCTTAGCTTAGCACAATGAATGGAAGCGGACATGGCTGGTTAGCCTTCGGGAGAGTTGTTAGTTGGACAATGCCTAGGCTAACCGGCCACGTCCGCTTCCATTCATTGTGCTAAGCTAGGCAGCCAGATAGCTTTCTACTGAACGCACAGAAAGAAAATGGCATCTATCTTCTTGTCTCTCTCTGGAGAAGACGATAAGCTAATTTCCCAAAATGTTGGTGTGTTCTTTTAACCTCTACCTGATCCAAGGGTGCTGCAAATGGCTGAGCCTGCTCTCTGACTCCTCTGGTGAAATGTACATGTTTGTACATGTATGTATGTCTCAGAGTCAGAGGGATGTGTGAAGGAATACATTCCTAATTACACAGTGTATAATATGACAGAAGAAGCGCTCCAAATTCAAACCTTACCTTCTCCATTCGCCCCTGCCTGCAGCAACACATCATTGACCCGGTCCGGAAGGCTCTAGACTACTACACAGAGATGGAGAAGGCCCTGGATAAGAAGAAACAGAACAAGGAGCTCAAAAGCAAGGAGACACCTCTGGCACCACAGTGCACATCTGTCAATCAAACAGAGGCGGGGACAGATGACTCAAAAGCAGTCTCTCAGTGAACTATGGTGATATAACATGCGTGATCTGTGATATAAATAGTAATACATTATTGTTATTAAAATTATTTAGATTGCACTGACCCATCTTAATTATTCTATTTGTTTATTGAGCACTGTGTCTATGTTTGGAATGAATTGCACTGTACTTTTAAACGTGATGTTCTGCTTCCAATGGGTCAGTTCAGAATCAGAAATCAAGGTGAAAACATGAGTGAATGTTTTACTTGATTAATTATGGTGGGAGGCTGTAACAAAAACAAGGTTATGTACATGCATACAAGTAAATAAAATACAAAATGACAGTAGCAATAGTATACAAGGACAACAATAAATAAGTGAGAGAATAAAAGGGAGAGAGGGAAAAAGAGAAAGGAAGAGTGAGAACCAGAGGGAGAACCAGAGGGAGAGAGAGAGAAGAAAGGGGGAGAGGGAGGGAGGTAGGTGAGGGGGCTTAGGGGGAGGAGAGAATAGTCTGAGGGTTATGCGTGCGATTGGGAGGCAGTCAGCAGGTGCAACAGTCGGTTAAGATCTAAAATACTGGGTGCTAAATAAAATAAAGCCTAGAAATGTATTCTGATAAATTTTATCATACCATGATGGAACCACCTCAGATAGGATTGTCATCCTAGTGGTGGACTGCAAGTGGTCCGGTAAAATAAATCCAACCCTGTTGCCACCTAGTGGACATGATGTTCAAACCCAGCTTCAGTCGCTGTCAGGGCAACTAATGGCACTTTGTGCATAATTTATTTTGAGCCAAATTTATTTCCCGTGAAGACGTTCTCCATTGTTGCTTTTTGTCTTTAAAATGAATAAACCAAAATGAAAGTGGCGCAGTGTCTGCTAGTGGAAGCACAACTTGAACAAGTGTGAAGCTTTTGAAAATAACTTTGATATGTCAAAGTTAGGCCTATGTTAGGCATTATGTTAGACCCAGAGCCCTTTAATTAAGAGTTCCTGAATCATAAATCAATTGAAACTGTATGGGTGGAAATCCTATTCGAAAGGGCGAAATCCCTACTGGTTGGCACAGTCTACAGGCCGCCAGATCATAGTGGCTTTTATGATACACTGGATGGGTGTTTAGCTGGAGTTGAGGATGTAGACAAAATTCTTATTGGAGACTGGAACACGGATATGCAACGAAAAGATGCACCCGTCTTCAAGGCCTTCAGTAGGTTTTGTGATCTGCATGGCCTCAGCCAGCTAATCACCCAACCCACACGTGTATGTGAATCAACTCAGACTACCATTGACCTCATTCTGACCTCCGACAAGTCCAAGATCTCAAATAAAGGGGTTATAGCATGTGGGTTAAGTGATCATTATATGATATTCTGTACCCGAAAAAAACTAAAACAAAAGGCTGGCTGCCACAAAACAGTCACATCTAGAGACCTCAAAACCTACTCTAGCGAGGCCTTCAACCTTGAACTGGAGAGTCTGGACTGGTCAGATGAACTCAATGGTACACTGGTTGACGAAACATGGCTTGGTTTCAAAACCAAATTCTCAGCAATACTAAACGACATGGCCCCCCTAAGAACCACCAGGGTAAAAAATCGCGCTGAGCCGTGGATGCACTCCGAAATACTGGCCGCTATGAAAACCAGAGACAAAAAATGCTCTGAGTTTCGTAAAAGTCAGTCAAAGCTTACTAAAAGCACGAGCAGTGAACTCCAAGCCCACGTGACTGAACTCAAACTAAAAAGAAACAGACTAAGAAACGACGTAAACTCCATGATCAAAACTGCAAAAAAGAATTTCATCAATGACAAAACTGAGGAAAACAAAAACAAACCACGTGAACTTTGGAAATTACTCAATAATCAACTAGGATGCAGTAAAAAACTTAAAACCAGATTCTCAAACATAAACATAAAAACGGACAACACGCTCATCACAGACAAGCTGGATGTAGCCAATTACTTAAACATTTTCTTCACAAACATAGCCACAACACTGGTAAACAAACTACCCTCCCACTCAGGGCTTTATGGGGTAGAACACATAGTAGCTTACTACAAAAACCTAGGGGTCCGCAAGGACGACTTCAAGCTGGAAATGGTAACAACAGATGAGGTACTCAATAAACTGAGCGCCCTCCAACCTAACAAGGCCACTGGCCATGACAACATCCCCTCCAAATTCCTCAGAGACTCAGCAGCCGCCATCACACCAATCATCACACACATAATAAACCTCTCCATAAAACAGGGACACGTCCCCAAGGACTTCAAAATTGCGAGGGTGACCCCTCTGCACAAAAAGGGCAGCAAATTAGACCCAGGCAACTACCGCCCTGTTTCTATTCTCACCTCCATCTAGAAAGTCATGGAAAAAATAGTCTACGAACAGGTCGAAAAGTACCTAGCGGAAAAAAATCTAATCTACGAATTCCAATCTGGCTTCAGAACATCCCACTCCACTGACACATGCCTTCTCTATTTGAATGACCACATCAAACAAGAGGTGGACGCAGGCAAATACTGCGGCATGGTCATGCTGGACCTACAAAAGGCCTTTGACACGGTCAATCACTCCATTCTGATTGACAAGCTAAAAGCAATTGGTTTTGATAGTCTATCAGTGAGCTGGATGCAATCCTACCTTGAGGGGAGGGAACAGATGGTGGAGGTAAACGGTACCCTATCCCCCCCCCTCACAGTGAGCTGTGGTGTTCCACAAGGAAGCATACTAGGACCGCTACTGTTCCTAATTTATGCAAATGACATGTCGTCAGCTTGTGACTGCAACTTGTTCCTGTTTGCGGACGACTCAGCCCTGCTGGTCTCTGACAAGAACAAGTTACAGGTTGAAAAAACCCTCAGCTCGGAACTAGGCAGAATCTGCATATGGCTCGCTGATAACAAACTATCATTACACATGGGCAAAACAGAGTCCATTCTCTTCGGTTCAAATAACAAACTCAGCAAGACCGACGGCTTCTCAGTTACAGTGGGTGACAATATTGTCACAAGGAAAGATGAAATTACCTACCTGGGTTCCATCCTAGAGGCTAATCTCTCCTGTGACAAAATGGCATCCAATGTAATAAAAAAAGTCAACCAACGAACTCGATTCTTGTACCGGATCTCCTCTCTGGTAAACAAGAACACCCTGAAGACTCTGGCAGGAGCACTCATTCAGGGGTACTACGACTATGCTTGCACCTCATGGTACCAAAGCACCTCAAAGGCGCTAAAAACAAAATTAC
Source organism: Notolepis coatsorum (assembly GCF_963971535.1). Classification (NCBI taxonomy): domain Eukaryota; kingdom Metazoa; phylum Chordata; class Actinopteri; order Aulopiformes; family Paralepididae; genus Notolepis; species Notolepis coatsorum. The sequence goes on from NC_140169.1 coordinate 173,167,194, forward strand.
AAACATCTCAAAACAAACTGGTCAGACTACTGCTTGACCTTACTCCTAGAACCCACCTCACCCCTGCCCACTTTGACAACCTAGGATGGCTTAGAGTAGACGACAGAGTACAACAACTTGCAATGGGCCTGGTCTACAAGATACACTACACGACCAAGGTACCCATGTACATGTCAAAATACTTCCCAAAGGTCAGTGAATACCACGATCACAACACCAGAGGGAGCTCCACAAATCATGTTAAACCCAGATTCGGCTCAAATAAGGGACTAAACACGTTTCGCAATTATGCCACATCAATGTGGAACGCCCTACCCAAAGCTGTAAAGGAATGTGGATCACTACCCACTTTCAAAACCTCTCTCAAGGGACACCTACGGGAGACTGCAATTCAACACTGGCCCCTGTAAATATCCTAACCCAACCCCCTCCAATGTACAGTCATTTACCTAGTATGGTTTTGTCAATAGTTCAATGTACAATTGTGTTTGTTTGTACAGTGTCTCCTCCCCCCCCTCCCTCAATGTACAGTGTTACTTGTTTATACAGTGTGCCCCCCGCCCCCAACCACCTCCAATGTAAATTACCCAGTATGGTTGTCAATATCCCAATGTACCCAACCCCCCCCACCCAACCTCCTCCAATGTACAGTTTCTACGTCAAATGTATATACTCCCTTTTCTTGACTCCTTCTGTATCACAAACAGTACTGTATTTGCAAATCTGGTATGTCATAAATGTATAGATGTAGCAGTACTGACTATCTGTATGTCATGTATGTCATATATGTCTATATGAATTGAAAATGGGGGACCCTGATGGAAACAAGACAAACGTCTTTCTCAGGTCTGCATCCCCTTAACAATTGTATGTATTGAGCCGTACTGTATTGTACCCATTCTGCAATCTGTTAAATAAAGTTTTCATTCATTCATTCATTCATTCATCCGCCACTCCGACCCACTTTCGTTGTTATCGTGGAATGCGGAAGTAAAGCGCCTCAGGGGTGCGTCTCTACAATTCGTAGCCGCATTTCTGCAGACCCCTCTCTGATTGGTTGAACTCCATTTTTGCAGACCCCTCCCATTTCTGCAGACCCCTCTCTGATTGGTTGAGCGAAGCCCCTCTCTGATTGGCCCCCCGCATGAGCCGAGACAAGCTCCTCTAGCCAGGAGTCGAAACTCCGTTAACTCCAGAGAGAGAGGCTGAACGCAATTTATACGCATGGAAGTATTGATTACGCCATAACGAATCATTAAAAAAATATACCGTTAACTGGAATATGTTGTGTGTGCCTTTACACATGTTGGATAGGATTATGTAATTGGTTTGTATAGCGTCGCGTATAACGTTATTTCGCGTGACTTCACGGTTTATTCACATTTCACAACACAGCCAGCGGTCAACTTGTTTACACTCCCCACTTACTGTACAATGTAACATTTAGATTAACCCAGTTGTCTATCTGTATGTCATATGTTACGATTAATTGAAAATGGGGGACCCTGATGTAAACAAGACGAAAGTCTTTCTCTGGGGTCTGCATTCCCTTAACAATTGTATGTATTGAGCTGTACTGTGTACTGTACCCATTCTGCAATCTGTTAATAAAGTTTTCAATCAATTCAATCAATCAATAACTAGACAGTTACAATATAACATTTAGATTAATTAACCCAGTTAATGCCTTAAGAGAGAGAGGCTGGTGGTCAAGTCAAGAGTTATTTGTCACAAGTTGTTTATTAGCCTAGACATTTTCAATTCATCATCTTGTTTACATCAGGGTCCCCCATGTTCAATTCATGATAACATATATGACATACAGGTAGACAGATGGACAGTACTGCTACATTTAGACATTTATGACATACCAGATTTTGAACTTGTGGTAGGCCTAGACATTTTCAATTCATCGTCTTGTTTACATCAGGGTCCCCCATGTTCAATTCATGATAACATATATGACATACAGGTAGACAGATGGACAGTACTGCTACATCTAGACATTTATGACATACCAGATTTTGAACTTGTGGTAGGCCTAGACATTTTCAATTCATCGTCTTGTTTACATCAGGGTCCCCCATGTTCAATTCATGATAACATATATGACATACAGGTAGACAGATGGACAGTACTGCTACATCTAGACATTTATGACATACCAGATTTTGAACTTGTGGTAGGCCTAGACATTTTCAATTCATCGTCTTGTTTACATCAGGGTCCCCCATGTTCAATTCATGATAACATATATGTATGGGCCACTCTCCAGGTGACCTGCATCGACCTTGCCCACACCAGGATCTCCTCCTCAGACTGGTGAGTCATTCGCACAGTGGCCTCAAAAGAGGTATGGTCAACGCAGGTCCAGGATGGGTTCACCGCACGTCTGTACGTGCAGACATGATATGTGTAACCCTTCGGTAAAAGTCCTTCAACACACAAGCAACAAGATGTTATTTTTTTGAAAGCCAGTAAATACTGACAAAAAAAAGCATAGACACTTAGAAGAAGCAATGTATAGTCCCCCCCACCCACCCAACCTCCTCCAATGTACAGCTTCTACGTCAAATGTATAGCCTTTCTTTTCTGGACTCTTTTTGTATCACAAACAGTACTGTATTTGTAAATCTGGTATGTCATAAATGTCTAGATGTAGCAGTACTGTCTATCTGTCTACCTGTATGTCATATATGTTATCATGAATTGAACATGGGGGACCCTGATGTAAACAAGACGATGAATTGAAAATGTCTAGGCCTACCACAAGTTCAAAATCTGGTATGTCATAAATGTCTAAATGTAGCAGTACTGTCCATCTGTCTACCTGTATGTCATTTATTATGTTATCATGAATTGAACATGGGGGACCCTGATGTAAACAAGATGATGAATTGAAAATGTCTAGGCTAATAAACAACTTGTGACAAATAACTCTTGACTTGACTTGACCACCAGCCTCTCTCTCTTAAGGCATTAACTGGGTTAATTAATCTAAATGTTATATTGTAACTGTCTAGTTATTGATTGATTGAATTGATTGAAAACTTTATTAACAGATTGCAGAATGGGTACAGTACACAGTACAGCTCAATACATACAATTGTTAAGGGAATGCAGACCCCAGAGAAAGACTTTCGTCTTGTTTACATCAGGGTCCCCCATTTTCAATTCATCGTAACATATGACATACAGATAGACAACTGGGTTAATCTAAATGTTACATTGTACAGTAAGTGGGGAGTGTAAACAAGTTGACCGCTGGCTGTGTTGTGAAATGTGAATAAACCGTGAAGTCACGCGAAATAACGTTATACGCGACGCTATACAAACCAATTACATAATCCTATCCAACATGTGTAAAGGCACACACAACATATTCCAGTTAACGGTATATTTTTTTAATGATTCGTTATGGCGTAATCAATACTTCCATGCGTATAAATTGCGTTCAACTTCAGCCTCTCTCTCTGGAGTTAACGGAGTTTCGACTCCTGGCTAGAGGAGCCTGTCTCGGCTCAGCTGCGTGTAGCTTTATGCAGGGGGCCAATCAGAGAGGGGCTTCGCTCAACCAATCAGAGAGGGGTCTGCAGAAATGCGGCTACGAATTGTAGAGACGCCTCAGGCGTGGTCCGTAGTTCAAGTCTCAGCTCAACGCCATGCATTTTCATTGTTGCCGAGCGGCACTCGCTTGTAAGTTTACTTTACTTTTACTACTTTGTACATTTTAACGCATTAGCAGACCACTCATGGATTTAGTCAATATTGGTATTTTATGTAGCAAGCTTTAGTTAATGTTGATCGTAAGTTAATAGCTTGTTAGATTCTAAATGCAGTTAAGAACGTTACCATACTGACGTGATGTTGGCCTAACGTTATATTTACCAAATTATTTGCAGTTATTATATTGGTTTCATTAGTTTATCATTGTTTATTAGATGTATTGTTAAAGTGAGCAACACGAGATAGACTGGTCTTCATATAAGGTACAGTAAGGTTATAATATAGACAATAACACATGACACATCTATATGAATTGAAAATGGGGGACCCTGATGGAAACAAGACAAACGTCTTTCTCAGGTCTGCATCCCCTTAACAATTGTATGTATTGAGCCGTACTGTATTGTACCCATTCTGCAATCTGTTAAATAAAGTTTTCATTCATTCATCATTCATTCATTCATTCATTCATTTCATTCATTCATTCATTCACACTAGATAGACTGGTCTTCATATAAGGTACAGTAAGGTTATAATATATAGACAATGACACTAGATAGACTGGTCTTCATATAAGGTACAGTAAGGTTATAATATATAGACAATAACACATGACACGAGATAGACTGGTCTTCATATAAGGTACAGTAAGGTTATAATATAGACAATAACACATGACACTAGATAGACTGGTCTTCATATAAGGTACAGTAAGGTTATAATATATAGACAATGACACTAGATAGACTGGTCTTCATATAAGGTACAGTAAGGTTATAATATATAGACAATAACACATGACACGAGATAGACTGGTCTTCATATAAGGTACAGTAAGGTTATAATATATAGACAATAACACATGACATGAGATAGACTGGTCTTCATATAAGGTACAGTAAGGTTACATAATATAATATATAGACAATAACACAGTGGATACAGACCTGTCTGGCTCTCCTCTCGTGGTCTTGACTCTAATGAGAGACGTGTCCCAGTCATTTGGAGTTGTGAGGTTGATTATTATTAGTAGTAATGTAGTTTGTATATTATTAGTAGATATGTAGGTTGTATATTATTAGTAGAAATGTACAGTCTCCTCCCCACCGTATGTATATTTCTCTCCCACCCACCCCCTCCTAATGTACAGTCCCCTCCCCATCATATGTATATACTCTGTCAGGATCTATGGGTAACAGTACTGTATATTTGAATACCATTTATGTCACAAATGTATCAGTACTAAATACCTGTATGTCCCTATGCCATAAATGTCATGTATGTTGTGTATGTCATAAATGTCAATATGAATTGAAAATGGGGGACCCTGATGTAAGGTAAATTTTATTTATATAGTGCTTTTCCAGATTAAAATCACAAAGTGCTTTACAGGCAGTAAAAGGTTAATCAGAATAGAATAACCACACATGTTACATCACATACAAGATTGTAGAATACTTCAAAAAATAAATGAAGTAAAATACAATCACACATACACACGTTATACCACATACATGATCAATTAAAAGCCTCACTGTATAAAAAGGTTTTTAGACCTTGTTTAAAAGACTGCACACTAACAGCAGACCTGATTTCATAAGGTAGCTGATTCCATAGCTTGGGTGCTACGAAGCCCGGTCACTCTTGGTTTTCAGTTTGGTCCGGGGGACGACGAGCTCTCCTTGGTCGGAGGAGCGGAGAGCCCTATTAGGGCAGTAAGGGGTTATTATAAGCTCAGCAATGTAGCTTGGGGCTTCACCCTTTAAAGCCTTGTAGGTGGTGAGCTCAATTTTAAAAATAAAAATGTAAACAAGACAAACGTCTTTCTCTGGTCTGCATCCCCTTAACAATTGTGTGTATTGAGCCGTACTGTATTGTACCCATTCTGCAACCTGTTAAATAAAGTTTTCATTAATTCCAGGAGCCATGCTGTTGTCTGGTAAGATGGAGGTCGTTGTTCCTGCTCCACCATGAATTTCAGGCCAGCACTTGTTGCAAAGAACCCGGACACATTGAACCTGTTGTGGAATATTTTAAATGAGTCAAACAGTGAAACTGTAGAAATTCAGATGAGTCAAATTGTATCAAAAATAGAATAGTTTATTATCTGTTTTTATGGCCATAGAAAGATTATGCACAAGATGTGTGTTGTTGTAGAGTGCATGAGCAACTCCATAACTATCTCCCTGTTTTGTTTTCTAGGATAAATTACCACTATAATGACGTGCATGTGTCCAGTCTGAGGTGAGCAGCAGTCGTGACAGAAAGGCCCTAGCACTACAAACAACAGGAGTGGAAGACTGGACCTCTACATGGACATTGGACATATTATAGGCCTATAATAATAAAAAATGTGTGGAATGCAATTGGTTGCTTTGTATATTTTGTACTGTTGACCAAACTTCTTTCTTGGCTTAATTGAGTAGTATCAATGGTTACAGTATGAAATGTAAATGCTAAGAAATGCAGAGTAAACAGCTTGATATGATATTCACTGCATTTTCACATGTGCATGTATGAATGTCTTATACTATACTTATATTATAGATAGCATTAGGATGTGTAGAAGCACAAGTCTCTCTGCCACTCACCTGAAATGCTATTATATATATTGAATATAAATAGCCCACATATAATGTGGGCTGATTAATACAATGATGCTTGATTGTGTAACAACTGGTGATATGGCTCATGTAAAATAAGTCAGCTAGCACAGCTAGCATTTAACGTTCGAAATTGCCATCATCGCCTAGTGATATAATGTAAATATTAAAGTAGCAGATATGTAAATGATATATCGCAACAGTGATCAATGCACATTGTATTAATAAGTACCAAAAATGGCTGTAACAGTAGTAGCAGAGCCGTACAATTAGTTCTGCCGTTCTGTCCCGCTGATATCAAGTTGACAGGAAGGTCAAATTGGAACTACAGGTAGCTACGTGAACCACGTGATATCCTGTCGGCGAGATCAAAGCGTGTCGCAACTCTCAATTAAAGGGCTCTGGTTAGACCTAATCAGCCATTAGGCCTCTCCGCAGTGCCATTATCTCCCACGTTTATTTCCCACCACCCGTCTACTGAGGATGTGGAAACCTCTACGGCAGCAGTCAACACAGGAACAAGCTTGCATTATTTCACTTATTTCAAGTGTCGAGATCAAATAGTATGATTGATATCCTGTTAAAATCTACAGTATGTCCAATTCAGGTTCTGTGGTTATTAAACTTTATTTTTTAATTGTGTAATAAAAACTAACATAGCCTAATAGCTTGATCAATTAAGAAGACGTGTTCCCATATTTAAAAATTAACATTACTTCACCATGCTGTACATTAAGAAGGCATTTACAAAACTACACCAGAGACAGTCAATATACAGTAATGAGGCGAAAGAGCACAGTTTTGAATGGCTAAATGCAGAAAATAAATTATACCTGCCTGGATTCAAACCGATAATTTTTGGATTGTGAAAGCACTTTGAGAGATCTTTACTTAGAACTGAAATACATTGAATCTTAAATTAAAACATTTAACCCAGTGCATATCTTAAAAACTGTCTCATATTTGTAGGTTAACTCTCACCTTATCTGCCAGGAAATGCATTAAAGAAATGCATAAAAGATGTTACTTGTTTGGATTCAAACCTGTAATGATTGGATTGTGAGATTTCTTTGAGATAACTTTCCTTAAACTGGACTTTGAGGACGTCTTTATTCATTGCACACATTGACAATGTCGTCATGCAGCGACGCACACATGCGATGGGCGGCAGTGGCACACACACAGATACACACACATGCAATTTTTTGGGGTCGCTGATGAAAGTTTGCCTCTGCAAACTCATAAATTCATCTGGAATGTTAACAGTTATTGTATGAAGTCCCGCGGATGTTAAAGGGGCACTTCACCAAAAAACAATGCAGATTTATTGTGCACATAATCTCACACACTCTAAAACTGTTTTGCACACATTCCTTTAGTTTGACAGTTATTGAGAGTAAATTAGTTTGAATGTGGCCACCAGTGATGTCATCGGGAACATTGAATCATTATCAATGAAATGATAAAGTAGCAGTCCCCATAAGACAAGGTATTGCTATTTTTTTATCTACATCATTTTGTCCAGCGATAATTAACACAACACAAGGATTCAATGTCCCAAATTACATCACTGGTGGCCATATTCAAACTCTTGTACTCTCAATTACTGTCAAACTAAATTGAATGTGCTAAACTGTTTAGAGCTTTTGGATGCGTGTGAGATTATGTGCAAAATGAATCAGCATTGTTAAGTGTCCCTTTAAATGGTATTGGAGGAAAGAAGAAAGGATTCAAAGAAAAGAAGAAGGCGTGGCCCTGGTTCTATTAGTAGTATTATGACCAATCAATCAACCGTACCAAACAAACTTCACCGTAGTAGGCTGGGTTCTATGTGCTTCCACCACTGATTGGAGTAATTCTAAACGTTAGCAAGCAATACCATGTCATTTAATTTAAACATTGGAAAATATATACAATATATATAACAATTATAATAATTTGAAAAGACATGTTTGGTAACATGTAGTATGAATGAATGAATGAATGAATGAATGAATGAATGAATGAATGGTCAACATACTTGTAGAGACAGGTTAAACATGTAGAGCCAGGTTAAACATGTAGAGCCAGGGTCAACATGTAGAGCCAGGTTAAACATGTAGAGCCAGGGTCAACATGTAGAGCCAGGTTAAACATGTAGAGCCAGGGTCAACATGTAGAGCCAGGTTAAACATGTAGAGCCAGGTTAAACATGTAGAGCCAGGTTAAACATGTAGAGCCAGGTTAAACATGTAGAGTCAGGTTAAACATGTAGAGCCAGGTTAAACATGTAGAGTCAGGTTAAACATGTAGAGCCAGGTTAAACATGTAGAGCCAGGTTAAACATGTAGAGCCAGGGTCAACATGTAGAGCCAGGGTCAACATGTAGAGCCAGGGTCAACATGTAGAGCCAGGGTCAACATGTAGAGCCAGGTTAAACATGTAGAGTCAGGTTAAACATATAGAGCCAGGTTAAACATGTAGAGCCAGGTTAAACATGTAGAGTCAGGTTAAACATGTAGAGCCAGGTTAAACATGTAGAGCCAGGGTCAACATGTAGAGCCAGAACATGTAGAGCCAGGGTCAACATGTAGAGCCAGGTTAAACATGTAGAGCCAGGTTAAACATGTAGAGCCAGGGTCAACATGTAGAGCCAGGGTCAACATGTGTGATCCATCTGCTCCTTTGTCTCAGGCCGAGGCTTACTGTGAGTCAACAGCTTGGTTTGAGTTAGTGATCCAGACAAGCCAGGTTGATGTTTGATAGTCACAGGGGGGGGGGGGGGGGGTTCTGGCGGTCCAGGGCCCAGTTTCATTGGATCAAGAGTGATGTGGGTTTGGACCCCAGGTCATACCTCTGACAAGGTCCCCCTTCCTGGGCCCCGCCCTCTAAACCCACAGAGAGAAATGTCCATAGAGACCATCCACCACACTGGCTGCTGTGGTGCGCTGCAAAGAGACGGGCTGGTATGGGGGGGGCGTTGCCATGGGGACGTCCTGGGAGAAGAACCCTCAGCGGTCGAGCGAGCGCTTCTGGATGGCCTCTGAGACGGCGGTGCGCAGGAGAGCGATGACAGAGCGGGGGTCGTCACTGCCAATCACAGCGCTGCCCGATACGATCATGTTGGCCCCGGCCTGCAGCACATACAACAGGTGGCATAGGATCAGAATCATGGTTTGAAAATAACACCAAATAGGGAGGAAATGCCACTCAATGTAGCTCCATTTTGGTTATTTTATTCACCAATGTTTTCAACAGGAGCTACATTTGAGTGTGCCATAGTTCCTCCCATTTGAATCTTGCTGCCAATACCAGCATCCCAAAAAGACTTTGACGTGCGATGACCTATCTTCTTATTAGGAAATAAGACCAGCCAAATGCTGCCTGGTTCTGACTGTGGCAGGTTAAGTCTGTCAGTTCTACAAGCTACTTTGGCAGGAAGCCTTCCTTTCTTACAGCACTCGGTTTCTAAAAATCACTTGGCAGCTAACCGATTTAATTGGATAGTGAAATCCACGCGGCACTGTGGCTGGTTCAGTTTCATGCCCTGGGCATCTCACCAAAACGGATTAGAGCGTTTTTTCTTTGGGGAATTTTAATGTGTAAAAGTAGGGCTGTCCTCCCGATTACCACTTTTTGGGCTTTGAAGCTTCAGCAGTAAATATTATCATTGAATAATCGAAGCTTCATTCTTCCCACACTATGGTTTCAATGTAGTGGGTGGATGAGAGCTGTGTTGTAGATTTGTAGAACGTTTGCATGTCGTTGTCTGAGAAGAACCGATTCTCAAAATGAATGTTCATTGAATGTAACGCAACCAAAAACAAAAGAAAATAAAGCATTCAAATAGTGATTTTGACATTCATTACCATGGCAGTGATTGAAGCATTTGGGTTCAGACCTAATGGAATGTGATCCCTAATGTGTTGACAAATTGTAAATTATTAACAAAATATCTGAAATTATTCAATGATATTATTTTGAGGTTATCCGGCTAACTGCATAATCCTGCTGTATTATGGCTGGGCGTGAGTAATACATTACTCAAGTACTCGCCGGTTCAAGTGGGTTTTGAGGGGATTTAAAAAAAATATATATATATATATATATAATATATATATTTGGTTACCACTAAATACGTCCACCAAAAGTGCTTGTTTTTGCCACTGAAACATAAATCTCGCTCTGAAATCCTGCAAGGCATGAGTGGTTGCAGTGGAAGCTGTGAAGATGGATAGTACGCTTATATTACTGCATAAGGTTTGTTGCGTTGCCAATACAGCTAGCTTAGTGTTATCTAAAAGATTAAAAACAGCGGTTCGTGTTTGTGCATTTCAAAATTGTGCCAACAACAACATGTTGCCCACTTTGCGTAGCGTTCATAGACTATCGATATGGACACAAACACTATTTTCTCAAGAAATATGCCGTTCCATGAATGGAGAGACCTGCTGCAGAGTGGAGGTAATGTAATTATTATTACAAATGGTAACAGTTTTGACTGACAATAGGCATTAAGCATAATGCTGTGCATCGTTATTGCTGCTGTCATGCTCATTAAGAAGAACAATTATTTCCCTAAACAAGTACTCGAGCACTACTCAAGTAATTCATGCAGGTAACTCAATCTGGGAAAACATTAACTCATGCCCATCCCTAGACTATGCACGTCTGCAGTTCTTCCTCACCTCAGCACATCTGTGGATGGTGTCTGGTCCGACTCCTCCGTCTACCTGGATGTCCAGGGAAGGGAACTGGCTCCGCAGCCAGCTCACCTGAAGCACGTTTTAAAACAAATTACATTAACCTCTTAACCCTTTCACTGCCACACGACAGCCGGTTAACCCTTTCACTGTGACTGACAATACAGAAGGTTAGCCCTTTACTATCACACAACCGACGGCGATGCTCCATCATTAGCTCCACGGTTGTGTGATAGTAAAGGGCTAACCTTCTGTCATGTGGCAGTGAAAGGGTTAACCTTCTGTCGTGTGGCAGTGAAAAGGTTAAGCCCTAGCCATATTTTCAGACATTTCGCCTAAAAGTACATACCCAAGTAAATGGAAGAGTGCCCCACTTCTACAAGGTCCATTTGCATGTTCTTGGTATTTAGGGAATTATTATTTTTTTTATTTATCTTTGACGGTGAATAACACCATGATGTAACATTGACCAAAAGTGGAATTGCCACTGAGCTCATTCAGCACCTTCTTGAGATCAAGTGTACAAAAAATCTAAGCAAATGAACAAAGGGCAGATGATTTACAGGGGCTTTTGTAGATGCAGTAGTGAATTTTGCAATCCGGACACATGCTATTTGAAATATGAATATAGAATATCAGGCCTATAAATTATCTTATTATGGCCAAGTCATACATCCATCGATCGGCCCAAAAGATTATCTGGATTTAGTACCACCAGGCGCCCGTTACAGGGCAGCAAAGACCGTGAATAAAATCTACTGTAAGTATAGTTACTTTTGTATGTCCATAGCTCTGCCATTTTTGTACCCGATTCCAACACGTTTTCCCCCCCTAGACGTTCACAGAAAGGTAAAGAAACAATATACGTTGTATTTTATGGCAATAACGTTTAGGTCTGTTCGTGAGATATAATCACAATTTTAACGTAAAAATATATTATTTTTCACGTCAAGCAGCTGCAGCTTTGACTGCGGCTGGTGTGAGCTGGGTAGTGTACTAGTTTTATGAAATTTCGACGTCCATCGAAAGCCCTGGGTCTCCACAGGTCTACAACAATTACATGACGGCGTCATGTCCTCGCGTCTAACTCATCCGGTTTCCGGAGATTTTTATAAACTCATATTTCGAAACACTTAAAATCATTGCTAAATAAACGTAGTGGTGAAAATATACACTTTCACTGCTGTTTTGATAGCGTTAGGGTCTTTACTCTTGGCTACATTTGAAAAAGAAATGCAACATTACTTAATACGGACTGTATTGATATATTTATGACATGAAATAAATCTTGTACTGGTACCGGGCCGATCGGACTTAAGAGGTTAAGTGTGACATGAATAGATCCCCCTAATAAACTAACCTACACTGTAGCACTCAACACTTTGATGAACATTGTTACTCAGCTGAGTTGTGCCCTTCCTGATGACTTGTCGTACAGAACTTGTAAGTCGCTTTCAGCTAAATGACTAAATGTAAATGTATAAATAATGCTTTTTGAGAAAATGAAACACAGAATGAAAGCTGACCGAAGGTTTGAAACTGTGATTATTAACACTTTGATCGCCAGGGTTAAATTCATAATTTACCATCCCTCGCCAGCCCTATTTAACATGGAGAAGTTCCCCTTCTTTGCAGGGCTATAACTTTTTAAATTGTATTGCTAAATTGACATTACTATGGCCCATTCAACGTCCTATATCTATTGTTCAGGGTGTAGCAACGTTATACTTTTTCATTCACATATTCATACTAAAATACGGTCTAAAGTATAAGTATGTTTTTATCGTTTTCTGCAGCTTTCTCCAGAAGTTGATTTATAGCCCCAAATGCATTATATTGATGATGAAATACAGTTTGATAGGAATCTGTGCGAGATAAAAAATTTCAACTGGACGTGCTTCTAGGAGTTACTAAGTATGATCTGATGTTGACCGGATGGGCGGGGGGTCGTTTATAATTCCGTGGCCAACGTTATATCATTCATCTAGTGTGGGTGATATGATCATTAGAGCAGTTAGTATCGAACGCGTTGAAAAATAACGCTGGATCTTACCGTATCTTCCTCGCGCCGTTGGACGATGAGCGTGGAACTGAAATATTCCTATTATGGGATGTAGAAATATCCGATCCATTTCCAGGTTGTATAATAGTATATACGTCCAAATCATGTTGTTTATCGAGTTATTGGTAACGCAGGGATTAAAGCAAAAAAAAATCTCCTGACTGAACTTTTTTTCAGGCCAAGTCATATTCTTATTTAACCTCCACTGTATTTCTTTTTAATAGCGTTGAAGTTTTAAGGGAGCCTACTTGTTTCGGTTTCGTCGATAATCCAATGTACAGTTACACCCCCCCCCCCCCCCCCCAAACCACCTCCAATGTACAGACACCCCCCCCCTCCACCCAACCTCCTCCAATGTACAGTTTCTTCGTCAAATGTATATACTCTCTTTTTTAGACTCTTATTGTATCACAAACAATACTGTATTTGTAAATCTGGTATGTCATAAATGTATAGATGTAGCAGTATTATCTATCTGTATGTCAAGTATGTCATATATGTTATGATGAATTGAAAATGGGGGACCCTGATGTAAACAAGAGGAAAGTCTTTCTCTGGTCTGCAACTGCAACCCCTTAACAATTGTGTGTATTGAGATGTACTGTATTGTACCGATTCTGCAATATGTTATAACAATCAATCAATATTTAACAGATTTCAGAATGGGTACAATACAGTACGGCTCAATACACACAATTGTTAAGGGGATGCAGACCAGAGAAAGACGTTTGTCTTGTTTACATCAGGGTCCCCCATTTTCAATTCATAGTGACATTTATGACATGCACAACATTTATGGCATAGGGACATACATGACATACTACAGGACAGGTATATAGTAATGTTACATTTGTGACATATACGATATGCAAATATACACAGTACTGTTACCCATAGATCCTAACAGAGATTATATACATTATGATGGGGAGGAGACTGTACATTAGGGTGGGTGGGAGAAATAAGATACATACGGTGGGGAGAGAATAGGAGACCGTCTACAGATACACCTGTGTGATGTTGCTACGGAGTTAAGCTAATAAAGGATACTCACAACCACAGCAGAGGACTCACATATTTGTACTGTGAAGTAACACGACAATGACAAATGTGTTGTTTCTGTTTTTCTTTTTGACATAGTTGCGGAACACTGAACAAGTTAACAACTCACCACCGTCTACAGCCCCCGCATCATACTGTAGCCTAGCCAGTCTCTTGAAACACTGCTATCTTCAAACTTCCATCCTCTCGAAACTTTCTTTTGTTGAGTGGTGCCGCTCATCCTTTTCGTCTGAGAACACTGCGTGTGTTTTCTTTTTAGTGGCCGGCTTACTCCTTCCATTATCGTTATTATGCTGACGTTAGCTAATAACTATGTGTTGGGGATAATGGTTCCGCACGGACCATATTGTTTGTTACATTGCTGTCGGCAAACTCGCTCAGAGTGTCAACATAGTGTTGACATTGAGTTGATGTTAGCTGCTAGCTGGCTACCCAAATCCACAACAGCCAGGCAGCCAAAATACAGTCTCAGACAATCACATCGATTTGTACAGTTAGTTAGCTATACTCCATTGTGAAATAAAAGTTAGCCAGCCAGGACAGTGCGTATTAGCAAGCTACAGTTGCTAGGTAGCTAACCGTTAGCCACCCGAAGAACGGTAGCTAGCTAACGTTAGCCACAGCTTCAAAAACGAATTTCAATTATGTTATGACTTTGAGCTATCAGCTAGATAACGTTAGAGAACGCCTCGTGTAGTAAACTAAAGTGAATAGTTTACTGGGCCATTGTTTAATGCTTCAGTGGTGTTAAAAGAGGACCTGCACGCTTGCTATCTTCGGTGCAAATGATACGGGTCTGTGACAAGAAGACAGGTCTGTGAGGGGGAGGGCACTGTGAGCAGCGTGTGTGCGTCTAGCTCGTTTGATTGGTTAGAATGGTCAAAATGCCCTACGCATCTACAAATCATAATACCAGGTAGCCAATTCCGTCAGACTCCAAATCAAATTGACGAAAAAAAAAATAAAAAAGACGGAAATCCGTCTGGAGACGGAATGCTTTAATGCATGGTAACGGATTGCTCTCCGTTGTGATCAGCTCGAGTCCTGAGACTATTACCGAGTGATCGGACCGAATTGAAATGAGCACCAGCTTTAATTTCCTGTTTCCGCCCTGGCGATCCGCCGATCGGCCACCAGATGGCGCTCTTGAACCGTTGGAGAGTTGAGAGGGGCTCAACAGTACATATCATGTCTCCGGGGGAGAAATATGATTTCGATCACAGATTTTTGAAATATTGATATCAAAGACGCTGTCCAGCGTCTTCGGCAGAATAAGCATGGCGGGGAAAGACGCTGCCCAGCGTCTTCGGTGATTAAAGTGTTAAAAGGCCCAATTTTTGTATACAAAATTAAATAAATGGTATGCCCTACCACCAAAAGAAAAGAAAATGCACATTAATTAACATTTCTGTAAATGTGACAATTTTAACCTGCTATTTTCAACTGCAGTCCCTGGGCAAGATGTTCCTGAGAAAGCAACAACTTATTCTAACTAAGTAACTATCTAACTACCTAATTAACGCACATGCCAACTAACTATTTAACTAGGTTGATTAACAATTACTGTTGAACTGACCTATATCACCCAGCAGAAATCAAGAGTAAGATATTTCTAGGTCTGTACTCAACTAAAGACATTCTTGGTCGACCTATTAGTCACAGGACTTTAGTTGACTTAATTGGTTTTCTGGAAATAACTCATTCAGCACAAAACAAGGATAAAAAAAAATTAATATCAAAGCTAGGACCAAACTGAGTGATTCATTGACTAATGGACTCAGTAAGGGCAGTCTTGGATACCTTGGGCATCATGTCATCCATGAACTTCTGTCCTCCAAAGCCAGGTTCTACAGTCATGACCAGGGCCATGTCGATCTGGTTTGCCCAGGGACCGAGCTCCTCCACTGTGGTACCAGGCTTTATAGCCAAGCCAACCTAAAACACATATATAAATAAATGATTTATTCATGTCCACATAATTACAAGCATACAAGGTACATACTGTATACATTGTAGATGGATGCAAACAGCTATTAAGAGGAAGACAGCCGGGGGCTGTATTTTCCCCCACTATCTAATGTATGTTTTTTTTTATATAATATTTTCTTAATTTTTTTACAAGTCGGTTATTAATTAGACTATCGAATATTTATTGACAGTCCTAGTACGTCTGCCTTCGCATATCTCAAGAATCGTTCATCCGATCGGCTTCATGCTCAGCAGGTGTATTGCTGAGGACCCAGATGAGTGCAGTGTAAGGCTGAGCCCGAACGTTCGGTGAAAAAAAAATAAAAAGCAGGCGCGCGACGTTGAGGCGATGTGAAGCGGCGCGTCCCCCGAGTGCGCTCGGCTCAACCAGTGTGGTCTCTGCCGGGCTGTAGCTGGATGCTATTGTCTCAACCAATGCAATAGAACCATTTTGATTGACAGGCGATTCTGCCAATTACGTCACACCGCTTGCACCCGCCTCTGCTGTTACCACCAATCGGCAAGCGTTTTTTTTTTTTTACTTCCGGCAATACATTTATCTGCTTGCGAGACCGAGAAGCACAACAGAGTGAACAGACTCCGTAGCTCCCCGCCGAGGAAGGATCATTAATGAATACCATCCTTTTTCGGCCACGGAGCGCGAGCTTCATGGCGGGAGGTGGTTGCGTTGTAAACAACTCTGGCCGAGGGCGGACAGGCGGCAGGCGTGTTGGGAGCCCGGCGGCACCCCGCCGGTGTCTCTCTGTCGTCCCCCGTTCCGAGGCAGACGGTGGAAGGAGTCGAGGCGCGCGCCTCTCCTTCCCGTCGACCAAGAGTGAATACCTGTTATTGAACGTGTAACACTAACTTACTAACTATATAACGCTAATGCCACAAAACGAATGCATTTGTTTATCTAGCCCCGTATGTGACTGCGGTGTGCAAGGGCTATTGTTTATCATTATCATAAGTAGGAACTTTATGCAGTACTCAGTAGCTTGTTTATTTTCTTCTGAGTGCTTTGTTTAATTACATGTTTACATGAACAGCCACCACTGTAAACAACATGTTTTTTCACCAATAGATTATGCAATGCCGCCCTCCGTACGATCTATAATACAAAAAAAAAAAATGTAATAAAAAAAAAATTTATTAAAAAAATTACAAAAAACGAACGTTCGAACGTTCGTTCGATAAACCCTGGCGAACGTTCGAACCCTAAAAACAGGGTTCGGGCTCAGCCTTAGTGCAGTGTAGAATATAATGGTGCAATTTGGCCAGATGGTGGCGCTATAGTGTGCGTCTGTCCTTCGTATGTCTCGAGAACCACTCATCCAATCGACTCAGTGGGTGTATGGCTGAGGACCGAGGGGAGTGCAGTGTCGAATTTGTTGCCATTTGGCCTGATGGTCAAGTCAAGTCAAGAGTTTTATTTGTCACGGCATACAAGTATACAATGAAATGCGGGTGGTCTTGCCCGCAACGATGTGCAATACAGTAGTACAACATATAATGAAATCCAATAAACAATAAACAACATTGTGCAATAAACAGGTAACATAGTGGGACATCACGGTATTTGTACATAGTTATTTACAGAGCATGAAGGACATGCTAGGTCCCTTGGTAGTGCAATACACTGTTACTATACTATTTTTAAAGTGACCTTTCCTTTGTGGCCATAAGTGTAGGGATGGGAATCGAAAACCGGTTCCGGTTGGGAACCGGTTCCTAATTGGCCGATGCCTAGAACCGTGTGGCTCCTGTGACTTTCGATTCCCTTATCGCTGCCAGGTTTTTCCTAGTTGCGTAATAATGTTAGCGTTAGCATGTAGCCATGGCAGACTCTATTTGATTCATTAAGGGCTCGAAATTGCCTGGGTTTTGGTAATATGCTCCCGCTGTTTGGCTACTTCTATGTGCAGTGAAAACTACTTGAATGCTTTAGAACATAGTCATTGATTTAGTTTAGGGTGAGCTAAAATTAGCCGCGGAGCTATCGCTAGCTAACGCTATTTAATCAAGCTCACAAAGAGAGATAAACAGCTGACAGCGGATAGTACAGGTACAAATACAATAAAACAGCGGGTGGGGACTGTTGTGTAAACCTTGTACTCTTTAGTTCACATATAATAAGAGCCGGATTGTTTATTTACTAAGTCTCTACTCTGAGTCCGTCAGACAGGAAGTACCATGGTGCAACATACAAATGTGTCCGTGTAGCAACACAAGCCAATACCTACAGGACAGGGGCCCAGGGAGGGAGCTCTGTGTGTCTGTGTGTGTGTGTGTGTGTGTGAGACAGAAGTCAGAGGAATAACGACTGTTATTCAATAGATTAAATTAGTTTAAGAATAAAAAAATAAATACATTTTATGAGAATCTCAAATACATTATTTTATTTAAGTGTAGGCTATAGTTAATGTTTTATTTTTTACAGTTTTTGTATTTTTCTGACATGGTAAATGGCTGCTTTTTTATATAGCGCTTTTATCCAAAGCGCTTTACAATTTGTTCCTTACATTTTACCCAATCACTCACACATTCACACAACGACGGCGCAGGCAACCATGCAAGGTGCCAACCTGCTCATCGGGAGCAGTTAGGGGTTAAGTGTCTTGCTCAAGGACACATCGACACGCTGCCCGGGAGGAGCGGGAATCGAACCGGGAACCTCCGGATTGCCAGACGACTGCTCTACCTCCCGAGCCACTGTCGCCCCTGACATGGGGGCTCAACAATAAATGACAATCAGAAATGTCAAGTTGCATGTTGTTATTCTAACCAGCTTAGTTCTGTTGCATTTCCAATTTATTTATTTAAATTATAAATTGATCAGGTATCGATAAGAGAATCGATAAAGAATCGAATCGATAAGCAGAATCGATAATGGAATCGTATCGATAAAATCCTATCAATTCCCATCCCTACATAAGTGTGGGCGTGTGCAGCATGAGTGAGTGCTTTCTCATGTTAAAGTGGCTGCTAGTGTGCGAGCGTGCACAGCGTGCGTGTCGTGTGTGTGCTAATGTGTGCTTGTGTGTGGAGAGTTCAGTGTTCTGTGACCCTCAGTGTTCATTGTTCAAGGCTCTGATGGCCTGGGGGAAGAAGCTGAGCCGAAGCCTCTCTGTCCTAGTAGCTGGTGTTTGCAGGCGTCTGCCTGACCTCAGCAGCTGGAACAGGCTGTTATTGGGGTGGTGAGGGTCTTTCATTATTCTGCAGGCTCTGGATTTGCACCTCTTGTTGTATAGAGCCTGCAGGGGAGGTAGTGCAATACCCGTGGTACGCTCGGCAGAGCGCACCACTCTGTAGGGCCTTCTTGTCCTGTACCGTGCTGTTTCCATACCAGGCAGTGATGTTTCCAGTCAAGATGCTCTCTACAGCTCCGGCGTAGAAGGACTGGAGTATCTTCCCCGATTCTCTGAACTTCCTTAACTGTCTCAGGTGGTAGAGGCGCTGCTTCGCCTTTTTTTTACGACTGTGTCTATGTGTGTTGACCATGTCAGATCCTCTGAGATGTGGACCCCCAGGTACATGAAGCTGCTCACCCTGTCCACGGTGGCCCGTTTATCCTCAGTGGTGTGTGTGTCTCCTGCTGTCCTCTCCTATAATCCACAATCAGCTCCTTGGTTTTACCAATGTTCAGGAGCAGGCTGTTGTCCTGGCACCAGCGTTCCAGTACCTCAACCTCCTCCCGGTAGGCCTTCTCGTCGTTGTCCGAGATCAGCCCCACCACCACCGTGTCGTCTGCAAACTTCACTATGGAGTTGGAGCTGAACTTGGCCACACAGTCGTGTGTGTATAGTGAGTACAGCAGGGGGCTCAGAACACAGCCCTGGGGGGACTCAATGCTCAGGGTGATGGTGTTGGAGGTCTGACCCCCCACCCTGACCGCCTGGGGTTTTTCACTCAGAAAGTCCAGTATCCAGGCGCTCAGAGCGGAGCTCAGACCCAGCTCGATCAGCTTGTCCACCAGTCTGGTGGGGACTATGGTGTTGAACGCTGAGCTGTAGTCAATGAACAACAGTCTCACATAGCCCCCCTTCTGACGGTCCAGGTGAGAGAGGGTGCTGTGCAGTACTTGGGAGACCGCATCGTCAGTGGACCTGTTTGGCCTGTATGCAAATTGCATAGGGTCCATATCTCTGGGGAGGGAGGCACAAATGTGATCCTTGACCAACCTCTCGAAACATTTCATGGCCACAGAGGTGAGTGCCACCGGTCTGTAGTCATTGAGAGATAGAGAGAGAGAGAGAGAGAGAGAGAGAGAGAGAGAGAGAGAGAGAGAGAGAGAGAGAGAGAGAGAGAGAGAGAGAGAGAGAGAGAGAGAGAGAGAGAGAGAGAGAGAGAGAGATAGATAGATAGATAGATAGATAGATAGATAGATAGATAGATAGATAGATAGATAGATAGATAGATAGATAGATAGATAGATAGATAGATAGATAGATAGATAGATAGATAGATAGATAGATAGATAGATAGATACTTTATTAATCCCCTTGGGGAAATTCAGGGTATCTCGCAGCTCACATAGTATACAGACATTGACCGTTCCCATACAGTTATTGCACGTTATGTCTGCATCATGAGTTAAAAATAAGTACATGATAAAATTCAATTAAATCATACCCATCAATATTAAATATGAGCGTGATTAGATAAAAGCAGGTGTATAAAAACAGGTGTAAAAACAGATGTAAAAACAGGTGTAAAAAAACAGGTAAAAACAGGTGTGTGGGTCAGAGGTAAGGTCCCCCGCACTATAATACGCTGTTGTACAGTCTGATGGCTGTGGGGACAAAGGATCTCCTGTGCCGCTCAGTCCGTGAGTGCAGGGAGATGAGCCGTCCGCTGCGACTGCTGCTCTGCCCCACCAGGGTGTGGTGGAGAGGGTGGTTGGTATTGCCCATGATGGCCAGCAGCTTGCTCTGAGTGCGGCTCTCCACCACGGTCCCCAGTGGGTCCAGTCTCCTCCCTACCACTGAGCCAGCCTTCTTGACCAGCTTATCCAGCCGTCTGGTATCCCTGGCCGTGGTATTACCACCCCAACAGACAGCGGCATAGAGGAGCACACTTGACACCACTGCCTGATAAAACATAAACAACATTTCCCCACACACATTAAAAGACCTGAGCCTCCTAAGGAAGAACAGCCTGCTCTGTCCTTTCTTGTAAAGCGCTTCCGCGTTAGCAGCCCAGGCCAGCTTATCGTCCAGGTGCACGCCTAAATATTTGTATGTCTGCACCGTCGCAATGTTGTTTCCTCGTATGCTGACTGGTTGCAGAGGTGGTTTCGACCTGCGGAAATCCAGTACCATCTCCTTGGTCTTTTTTGCGTTCAGGAGAAGGCCGTTCCGTTCGCTCCAGTCGCTGAAGGCTCCCACCTGGTCCCTGTACTCTCCCTCCTGTCCCTTCCTCACACACGCCACAATCGCTGTGTCGTCCGAGTATTTTTGGACGTGGCAAGACTCAGAGTTGTAGTTGAAGTCTGCCGTGTAGAGGGTGAACAGGAACGGAGCGAGAACAGTCCCCTGTGGAGCCCCAGTGCTGCTGACCACTGTCTCCGAGACACAGTTGCCCATTATTATTTTTTTTTTTTTTTGATATTTTTCCCCCTCCATTTTCCTCCGATTTTTTCTCCCATCCCAATGTTAGTCGTATGCCAATTCCCAGTCCCTTCCTGGTCGCTGCGCACTTACCCCCCACAGTCAGATCATCTGGGAGAGTGGAGGCTACCACGTGCTTCCTCCGACACACGTCCAGCCAATCACCGCTTCTTTTCACCTGGCAGCGCGGATTCTCATTGAGAGGGCGTAGCGTGTGGGAGGATCACACTATCCCCCTCAAGTCCTATCCGCGCTTAGCAGGCGCCCCGACCGAACTGTAGGAGTCGCTGTTTACAACGACCCGGACCCACCCCGCCAGCTTCTCCCACCCTCTAATACAGCCAATTGTATTAGTGCGGACGGCCAGCCAAGCTGGTGACAACCCCGGAGCTGTGAGCTGGATTCGAACAGGCGAATCCAGCTCACAGCTCCGGGGTTGGTGACGAACGCAATCTCCGCTCGGCCACCTAACCGCCACAGTTGCCCATTCTGACAAACTGTGGTTGGTCTGTCAGGTAATCTGTGATCCAGGAAGTGAAGGAGGGATCCACCCCCATCTTCCTGAGCTTGTCTTTGAGTATGGGAGGTTGAATAGTATTAAAAGCGCTCGAAAAATCAAAAAACATAATCCTCACATAACTCCCCGGCTCATCCAGGTAGGAGTAGGCCCGATGAAGCATGTAGAGGACCGCGTCGTCCACCCCGATGCTCTCCCGATGGCGTGTTCAGTCTGTGGCCTCAGATGGTGTAGAAGCAGCCTCTCCAGTGTCTTCATGATGTGTGACGTGAGGGCCACCGGTCTGTAGTCGTTGAGCTCGGCCGGGTGCCCAGCTTTGGGTACCGGCACAGGACATGAGTTTTCCACAGGACCGGCACCCTCATGTCCCGCAGGCTCATATTGAAGAGCTTCTGGAGCGGCTCAGCCAGTTGGTCTGCACAGAGCTTCAGCAGCCTCGAACACACGCCATCCGGGCCAGCCGCCTTTCCTGGACGCAGTTTCCTAAGTTCCGCCCTCACCTCATCTACTGTGAGGGACAGGGGGGGGGGGGGCTGGGTGACACAGGGGGGGGCAGGTGACAGGGGGGGGGACTAGGTCACTGGGTGACAAGGGGGGGGGGGGCTGGATGACACAGGGGGGGGCAGGTGACAGGGGGGGGACTAGGTCACTGGGGGGGGCTAGGTGACAGGGGGTGGGCCAGGGAGCGGAACTGCAGAGTTGTGGTTGCAGCAGTGAGGAGGAGATGGTGCAGGGGGAGGAGCTGCAGCTGGAGAGGTGGGAGGGGGTGTTGGTGTGGCCTGGTCAACAGGGGCAGAGCGAGCCCTGGCTGCCGTGTCAACCGGTTGTAGAATTGGTTAAACTCGTTGGCCTTGTCCACATCACCCTCTGCCTGGCAGTTTACCTGCTTATAGCCGGTGATGGTTTTCATTCCCCTCCACACCTCTCTGTGTTGTTGTGCTGCAGCTTCCTCTCCACCTTCCTCTTATAGTCCTCCTTGGCCTGCTTCAGACTCCTGGCCTGCACAGGACTTAAGTATGCGTCCTGTTATTCCATCTGGGCCAGCCGCCTTCCTGGTGTTCACCTGCATAAATGCTCTTCTCACACTGTGTACCGTCAATGAGAGAGCGTCCCCGCCCCCCCTCCACAACAGCCGGCGCACCAGTGACGTCACTAGCCGTTGAGCTAGCAGCGCCACTGTTTGCACCAAACCGCGCGTAGAAGGTGTTGAGCTGGTCCGCAAGGGAGGCGTCGTCGCTCCCCATTGAGGGGCCGCTGACTTTGTAGTCAGTTATAGTCCTCAGTCCCTGCCATAAGCCTCTTGTGTCATGGTGGCGCTATAACCACAAACATTATGTATCGCCGGTGTATTGCTGATAGGGCTACAACTAATGACAACCAATCAACAACTAGTTAATTCGTTGGGTGTATCTTATGATGCAACTCCATGGTCTGCAAGCAACACAAGCAATTGGTCCATTCCGAACAGCCATGCGTTCTGAAGAGGCACGCACTAGTAAAACACCAATGATCATTTACTAAAATAATAACAATAAAACGGGTCCTTTGAGTCGATCTTTTTCCTGCGAATCGAACTCTGCCTCCCTCCCTCTCTCCTTCTCTTCCTCCAGCCTCCCTCCTTCATCTCCTCTTCCTCCAGCCTCCCTCCCTCTCTCCTTCATTCCCAGTGGTGCAGTCGTAATATGGCCAAGGCCAAACGCCACGTGCACGCGCATACATGTCTCTCTCCTCTTTCATGAGGCGGAGCTGGGGACGAGACGGGCGGTCTTTTGTCACATAACCACACGCCCACACTCCACACACACACACACGCGCACACACACACACAGTCTAGGTGATAAGTGCCGGGGTATACGGCGCGACGAGTCATTTGTGTGTCGTCGCGCCGTATAGGCACCCCGGCGGCACTTCTCACCTAGACTTTGCATAATAATAGGATGCGCGCACTTCTGCCTCAGTGACGTAGCCTAAATGTCGTTTGACCGCGTATGCCCACCACTGCACCCCTGTTCATTCTCCCTCATCCTCCAGCCTCCCTCCCTCATTCCTCCCCTCTTCCTCCAGCTCCCTCCTTCATTCTCCCCTTCCTCCAGCCTCCCTCCCTCTCTCCTTCATTCCTCCCCTCTTCCTCCAGCCTCCCTCCTTCACTCCTCCCCTCTTCCTCCAGCCTCCCTCCCTCTCTCCTTCATTCCTCCCCTCTTCCTCCAGCCTCCTCCTTCATCCCCCCTCTTCCTCCAGCCTCCCTCTTTCATTCCCCCCTCTTCCTCCAGCCTCCCACCCTCTCCTTCATTCCTCCCCTCTTCCTCCCTCCTTCACCCCCCCCCCCTCTTCCTCCAGCCTCCATCTCTCCTTCACCCCCCCTCTTCCTCCAGCCTCCCTCCCTCCCTCACCCCCCCCCCCTCTTCCTCCAGCCTCCCTCCCTCTCTCTCTCCTTCATCCCCCTCTCTTCCTGCAGCCTCCCTCCCTCACCCCCCCCTCTTCCTCCAGCCTCCCTCCCCTCCCTCCCCCCCTCTTCCTCCAGCCTCCCTCCCTCCCTCCCTCTCACCTTCATGCTGCTCTCTCTGATGTCCTTGATGAGGGCTCCAGGGTTACTGGTGGCCTCCAGGTGGAAGGTGTACTGGTTGGCTCCAGCAGCAGCCATGGGCCTCACCCACTGCTCTGGCCGAGACACCATCATGTGCATGTCTGAATCATCCAAACACACACCGAGTTAGGTTATTCAGGATGATTTACTAAGAAGCTGTCGATCAAATGATAGATCATTCAGGACACATCTTTTGGTTGAGTCCGTCTGAACCTGTGTTGTTGCACCCTATTGTTAGGTTTTAGTGAGTTTTCCTTACCTTCGCGTGGGGTATGTCTGGGAGTGCTTGCATTCTTTCATTTATTTGCATTTATCTTAAATTTTTTGGACCTTATGGTGTTCTTGTTCTGTTCTTGACTTATTGTTATGTTTTCTTCTTGACTTGTTTAAAGAAGACCTGTACGGCCCATGGGGACATTAACGTGTGTTGTCGGGCCTTATAAATAAATTTGATTTGATTTAGATAGTCTCTATATATAAAACGGTGTTGAAATACAGTATAAAATTACCCTTTTCTCTCCAAAGTGTCCTTTCAAATCCTTCTGTCTACGAATGCTTGGTGCTGCTACCACTGGTCGCCAATAAGATCAGCTTGACAGGTTAACAGTGATAGTAATGTGTTTTATTGGGGACCAGTGGTGGCAGGAGACAGCACTTAGCGTTCGTCAAGCTTTCACACAAAAAACACAGAAGATCAGATGCCATTACCGATTTGAAAGAATCTTTGGAGAGAAATATTATACTGTATTTCAGCAGCAGCTTGTGTGTATTCATTTATTCACCCCACCGGCCTTTGTCTAGACTCTTTCAGCTTTCTGTTGGTCCCTTCGAAAAAACACAATGTGAACTTGTTTAGTGTACATTTGTTTTTCTTCTCACCAAAGAAAGGATCGGGGCCGACAGTTTCCTCAAACACTCCACCATGGGATGGCCAAAGGTGAGATTGGGGACAAAATGCCTAGGGGGAGAGACATTTTAACATTTAGCTCACAGCTCCTGCTGACAAGAGTCTCTTAGCATTGGGATGGGAAGTACTGTAATAGCCACATCTTCCTCTGTGTTATATTGCACACGTGTGCAGAGGAAGCGTGTTCCAAGATGACACAACATTACAATAGCGCCTCTCAGTATATACAGTACTTTTGGTATCACAAACAGTACTGTATTTGTAAATCTGGTATGTCATAAATGTCTAGATGTAGCAGTACTGTCTATCTGTATGTCATATATGTTATGATGAATTGAAAATGCCCCCATTGATGTAAACAAGACGAAAGTCTTTCTCTGGTCTGCATCCCCTTAACAATTGTGTATTGAGCTGTACTACTGTACTGTACCCATCTGCAATCTGTTAATAAAATTTGCAATCAATCAATCAATCAA